>NC_054705.1:32394092-32552307 GCF_016097555.1 Gigantopelta aegis | reverse complement strand
AGAAGAGGGTGTACCTTCGCGCTACGAACCCTGTACCTACCAGCCTTATGTCCGATGGCGTAACCACTACACCACCGAAGCCGGTCAACAGGGCTAGAGGTGTAACTTCACGTGCTCGCGGTCTTTGAATCGGTGCGGGTCCGTCTAAAAGAAGCATTCTGGGAGAACTCCTAAAGCAATCCCATATCAGATCCAACAAATGTTCATATCTTCTACGTTCAAACCGGCCTCGGTGGCGTCGTGGTTAGGCCATAGGTCTACAGGCTGGTAGGTATTGGGTTCGGATCCCAGTCGAGGCATGGGATTTTTAATCCAGATACCGACTCCAAACCCTGAGTGAGTGCTCCGCAAGGCTCAATCGGTAGGTGTAAACCACTTGCACCGACCAGTGATCCATAACTGGTTCAACAAAGGCCATGGTTTGTGCTATCCTGCCTGTGGGAAGCGCAAATAAAAGATCCCTTGCTGCTAATCGAAAAAAGTAGCCCATGAAGTGGCGACAGCGGGTTTCCTCTCAAAATCGGTGTGGTCCGTAACCATATGTCTGACGCCATATAACCGTTAATAAAATGTGTTGAGTGCTTCGTTAAATAAAACATTTCTTTCTTTTTTTCTACGTTCAAGGGCCATAACTCCGCGAAACATGGATTAAAAAAAGTTTGTTTTGTTTAACAACACCACTAGAACACATTGATTAATTAATCATCGGCTATTGGATGTGAAACATTTGGTAATTTGGACATATAGTCTTAGAGAGGAAACCCGCTACATTTGTTTCCATTAGTAGCAAGGGTTCTTTTATATGCACCATCCAACAGACAGGATAATAGATATTACGGCCTTTGATACACCAGGTGTGGTGCACTGGCTGGAACGAGAAATAGCTCACTGGGCCCACCGACGGGGATCGATCCCACACCGACCGCGCATTGTAAGTGTTGTACGTGCACGCACGTCTGGCTTTGTTAAAGTCTGTTTCTAAATAATCGGTACATAAACTAATTCAAGGGTGATCCAATAAACAGATCCATGCTGGGGTAATAAATAGGATTTAAAATGTGCTAATATGTATTATTAAGTTCAAAGTTGCTTTAAAACTTTGAAAGTTTATATCTTCAACTATAAGCCTATAAAAAATTACAACCAAATAATTCCATTTACTAGTAAACAAAAAATGTATTTTAGGGGGAATCGTAAGAGTGTGTTACACGCATTAAATAGTGATATCACCGTTTTAATGTTTGTTTTGTTTAACGACACCACTAGAGCACACTGATTATTAGATATGAAACATTTGGTTATTCTGACTTATAGTCTTAGAGAGATTAAGGTCCACACAGATATTGAGAGAGGAAACGCGCTGTCGCCACTTCAGGGGCTACTCTTTTCAATTAGCAGCAAGGGATCTTTTATATGCACTACCCCATAGACAGGATAGCACATACCACAGCCTTTGATACATCAGTCGTGGTGCACTGGCTGGAACGAGAAATAGCCCTATGTGCAAACCGACGGGGATCGATCCCAAACCGACCACGCATCAAGCGAACGCTTTACCAATGGGCTACGTACAGCCCCGTTTCAGTTTTATGCGTACACATTCGTCTGAACAAAATTGTTAACAACTACGAAAAATTACTCTTCTACCTTTAATTGCCGTTAGATTTCCTCCAAAGTTTGTCCAGACAAAAATCTTGAAAAAAACATTACAATGACACAGATTCCACATACAAGATGATAATTATGTCACCTATATCGACTTCGCTGAGAGCGCATAGGGCAAAAAGCATGTAATGTTGTGCCAGCTGCCATTTTGACTTTTTTTGGAATATTCTTCAAGAGGGGTGAAAGGATAGGACATAATCTAACAACGTCATAACATGTTATGATATAAAAGCAAACGTGATGACATCATATTATTTATTAGTATTTTTTATTATTATTGTTTTTTTTTTAATGATACCACTAGAGATCATTGATTTCATATTAATTGTGTCACATACTTTGAAGGCTTTCACCCCTCTTGAAGAGTATTCCATAAACAAGCAACATGGCAGACGGCAGAAAACTACATGCATTTTTTCCTATGCAATCTCAGCAAAGACGATATCGGCGACATCGTTGCAGTCTCGTGTGTGTAATCTATATATTTGTAGTGGGTTTTTGCGATTTGTGTCTGGACAAACTTTGGAGGAAATCTAACGGCAATTAAAGGTAGGAGAGTAATTTTTTGTAGTTGTTAACAATTTGGTTCGGACAATAAGTGTTTTGTTTTGTTTTGTTTTTGTTTTGTTTTGTCAGGGCTTCTAGATTATGGTAGCCCCACTCCCATGGCTAGTGATATTCAATGTTGGGCTAGTAAATAACTACTATTGCAATGCCCAACGGCTAGTAGAAAAAACAAAAAGTCAAATGTTGCAGTTAAGTCTATTTGTAAATATGAATATTCTGACACACCCCACCCAATCTTAGTGTTTTTAAGCTCTATCTCCATCTTTATGTGACATATATGATTATTACGATTATTTAGTAAAATTGTATTAACTAAGTAAAGTAGGGCTAGTGAATTTTTAATTGTGGCTAGTAAATTTTTAAAAATCACTGATCCCATGGCTAGTTGATTTATAAGAAATGCTAGAAGACCTGGTTTTGTTTGTTTGTTTTTGTTTTCTTTTCATAATACTTTGCAGACAACTAACAAAAAAACAAAGATGGTGAACATGCTATGTTTAGCGACAACTTATTCAGGAAATCCCTTTTATCGTCCAGTACCTTTTATTACAAAAAAATGTGAAAATAACAAAATATTGTAGTTTTAGTTTAGGTCAGGTCGGGTCATAGGAATTAACGTGCACATTCAGAGCAAACTGTTGTAGCGCACGCCTGTTATGGGCGCAGGTGTCGACTTTCGCTGGCTTCTCCGTCCAGAACAAGAAAGGGTTTGGGATGGGTGCGATGACGAATACAGTACGACGCATCACGGTTTATCCGGAATGCGCCACGAATTATTACAACTGTACAAAGACTCCTCACTCACTTTCATTTCATTTCAACTTATTTTCGTGCTTATAATCCAATTAAGGTTCAAGCACGCTGTCCTGGGCATACACCTCAGCTATCTGAGCTGTCTGTCCAGCACAGTGGGTTAGTTGTTAGTTGGTTAGTGGTTAGTGAGAGAGAAGAGGGTGTAGTGGCCTTACACCTACCCATTGAGCCCTTAAGAACTCGCTCTGGGTTGGAGCCGGTACCGGGCTGCGAACCCTGTACCTACCAGCCTGTAGTCCGATGCGCCACCGAAGCCGGTAGACTCCTCGCGACTGCCTCCCGTCTTACTCCGATATCCACAAGATTCGCATAAAAAGGCCTGCCAATCAGCCAAGTCCCATGATTACCCCCCACCTCCCCCCCCCCCCCCCCCCCCCCCCCCCCCCCCCCCCCCCCCCCCCCCCACCCCCCCCCCCCCCCCCCCCCCCCCCCCCCCCCCCCCCGACCATCACGACTGTATCTACGGTGCACTTACGGATATGCACGATGCACTCACAACTGATTTAAGAATACGTCACGAATTTAATAAGTCCAAGAAACTGTCGGATGCCTATCTAGACGTTCCAAGAATACTGAAGAATGACCAGGAAGCCGCTAGGGTCTCACTACGCATATCCAAGAATAACCCCGATTTTTCAAGTCATGGCAAAAATCGTGTATATGTGACTGGGGCTTAAGTCGGGATACGAACCCGCAACGACTCCAATGAGGCTGATCAGACCGGGTATACTGCTCAAAAAAGAGGCGGCCATGACACTGACAGTGGACATAAACCCTCCAACCAAACAGCACGTTGTAGTTCCGAATCTTCGCACGAAAGGGGAAGAAATTAGTGCTAAAAAAAGACATAAGAAGAAATCGTACAACAATAATGTATAAAACAACAACAACAATAACAACATCTAAACAACAACAACAACAACGACAACAACATCAGCAGCAGTATTGGTTCTGATACACAGTAAATAATTAGTGTAATCTTCGGAAAAAACCAATTTAATAATAATAATAATAATAATAATAATAATAATAATATTATTATTATTATTATTATTATTATTATATTTACATAGAAGAAATAAAAATACTAATGCAATGAAGATATTAATTACACGTACGTGTGTGTGTGTGTGTGTGTGTGTGTGTGTGTGTGTGTGTGTGTACTACTAACAACTAACCCACTGTCCTGGACAGACCGCCCAGATAGCTGAGGTATGTGTGTCCAGAACAGCGAGCTTGAACCTTAATTGGATATAAGCACGAAAATAATTTGAAATGAAATAAAGGGAGTTTAGGCGATTGTTAAGATGATGTCAATCAACAAAGATTTTTTAATAACTGTAATAACTGTAATCACACTAAATTATTAGTGACTGTATATACTCTTCAAAAAAAGTAGGGGAACCTGAAATATTAATGTTAATATCAACTATTAGACCGAATATACGTTTTGACCACAGACATCCTAGTAAAGAAGGTTCAGGTCTGTTTATCAACACATTCTCGATTTTGACAATTTCCAGGAAGGTCGATTAATCACTGTGGAATATTATTTCTGTCAATTCTTTTCATTATGTTGATCATACAGTTGTTATTGTTTTGTTTTTAGTTATTTTTTATTGTTAGAATTTGCGATTTACTGATAAAAAAAACAACGTCAAGGTTCACTTCTGACCCCAGTCGTCCTTCAAGATCTTTGGTGGTCATAAAATCTACTGTAATACTGAACTACCGGTTGTAATTTTTCCCAATTAATTCACTATTATCATATAACCATTCCCCACAGCTAATATACTTTACAATTTTGGCAATTGTAAATTCTTATTAAAGTTCCCCTACTTTTTTTAAGAGTATATTAAACGTGTTTCTGATCATCCTAACGGTTGTACTAGGTCAAGCTTGATTTTATTCCCTAATGTTATTTTGGGTTTGTTTCGTGCGTACGAAATTATTGGGATACCAAATCAAGTTTGGGCTACTTATAAATATTATGACGACTAGAAACACATCGAAAGTATATTCTAAACAAGAAAATATATTTAATATTTAGAAATATTGTATTAGCCGAAAACATCTTGCAATGCACAAAACTCAGGAATGTCCCTTTAATGGAGATTTGATTTTTTGGAAACATCTTACAAAGGCAGAAAACTCGGGCTAGAGTTCTCAAAAGTTTAGCTGAACTGGTTTATCTCCCTTGGTGACGAGTTTTAAACTTTACGTCGAATATGAACAAAGCGGACCATTAAATTTGTCTACATTTTCCCTGGTGGTCAGGTCGTAAACTAATGGTAATGAGCTCGCCTGATGCGCGGTCGGTCTCTGATCGATCCCCGTCAAAGGCATGTTGGGCTATTTCTCGTTCCAGCCAGTGCACCACGACTGGTATATCAAGGACCGTGGTATGTGCTATCCTATATTTGGGATGGTGCATATAAAATATCCCTTGTTGCTAATGGAAAAACAAGCTATAAGTATAAAAACTATAAGTAGCTCTTCTTTATATTTCCGCGAACCGTTCAAAAACGCGCCCAAATTCTACATTAAAACTGCGCAATTTTCTCTTTAGCTTAATTCTACGGGACTTTCAAAATTCCACAGCAACAAAACTAACCCCCGCCCGCCACCGACCCCGGAGCTGGTGCTCTCTTGCACCTGCCAGTGCGGACGGTCCCCTCTCTCACCTACCCTACCCCTTTACTGTCCTGGACAGAGGAGCCGGCCAAGGCCGGAACCTATGCCCATTTCAGGCGTGCGCTAGAACAACTTGCTCTGAATGTACACGTAAAACCCTATTACCTGACCTGACCTAATGGAAAAATGTAGCGAGTTTCCTCTCTACGACAATATGTCAACATTACCAAATGTTTGACATCCAATAGCCGATGTTTAATACATTCCTTGTATCATATACTGTATACTACCGTAAAGTATGCAGGATTTTGTAAACAAGGGCAATTTGAATCTGTCTAACACAAATGAGCCGAGTTCACAAATGGAACGCGATCTGTAGCGGGGAAACCAACCTTGGTGATGCCGTGGTTAAGTAGTGGGACATAAGGTGGGTAGGTACTAGGATCGGAGTCCGGTAGTGGCTCCCATCCAGAACGAGTTTTACTTTTAACAACTCAATGGATAGGTGTAAGGACCACTACACCGACTCTCTCTCTCTCTCTCTCTCTCTCCTCTCTCTCTCTCTCCTCTCTCTCTCTCTCTCTCTCTCTCTCTCTCTCTATTCAGTCTCTCTATCTCTCGCCATCTCTCTCTCTCTCTCTCTCTCTCTTATTCAGTCTCTCTATCTCTCGCCATCTCTCTCTCTCTCTCTCTCTCTCTCTCTCTCTCTCTCTCTCTCTCTCTCTCTCTCTCTCTCTCTCTCTCTCTCTCTCTCTCTCTCTCTCTCTCTCTCTCTCTCTCTCTCTCTCTCTCTCTCTCTCTCTCTCTCTCTCTCTCTTATTCAGTCTCTCTATCTCTCGCCATCTCTCTCTCTCTCTCTCTCTCTGCTCTCTCTCTTTTCAGTCTCTCTATCTCTCGCCATCATCTCATCTCTCTCTCTCTCTCTCTCTCTCTCTCTCTCTCTCTCTCTCTCTCTCTCTCTCTCTCTTATTCAGTCTCTCTATCTCTCGCCATCATCTCTCTCTCTCTCTCTCTCTCTCTCTCTCTCTCTCTCTCTCTCTCTCTCTCATCTCTCTCTCTCTCTCTATTTCAGTCTCTCTCTCTCTCGCCATATCTCTCTCTCTCTCTCTCTCTATCTCTCTCTCTCTCTCTCTCTCTCTCTCTCTCTCTCCTCTCTCTCTCTCTCTCTCTCTCTCTCTCTCTCTCTCTCTCTCTCTCTCTCTCTCTCTCTCTCTCTCTCTCTCTCTCTCTCTCTCTCTCTCTCTCTCTCTCTCTAACCAGTAACCCACTGTTCTGGACAGACAACCCAGATACGTGCCCAGAACCTTAATTGAATATAAGCACGAAAATAAGTTGAATTAAAAATGTAACGGGTTTCAGGGCATGCCACCCAGATTTTTTTTTTTTTTCAATTAAGATGCTCAGATACGCGTGCTGTATATAGTCGGTGATAAATTTAAAGTTAAAAAGTATGTTTTGTTCAACGACACCACTAGAGCACATTGATTATTAATCATCGGCTATTGGATATCAAACATTTGTTAATTTTGACATATATTCTTAGAGAAAACCCGCTACATTTTTCCATTAGTAGCAAGGGATCTTTTATATGCATCATCCCACAAACAGGATAGTACATGTCATGGCCTTTTATATACCAGTCATGGAACTGGCTGGAACGAGAAACAGCCCTATGGGCCCACCGACGGGGATCGATCCCGACCGCGCGTTAAACCGACTGCTCATCAAGAAAGCGCTTATTATAAAATAAGAATGGGGCGGGGGGGGGGGGGGGGGGTAAAGATAAAGCCTGTGGCCCACTCTGTATCCGCCAATGTTACGTCATTATCTTACCCCCTGTATAGATTAATCCCCCGCAAAGCGATTGCATGAAGGCCATTTGTGCCCGACTTGTTCCGAACAGGTTCACCAGCTCGACGAAAATGACGCCGAGCCCGACGGCGAATCCGATGACGATGAAGTTGACGAGAAAACATGCGGCGAGGACAACGTAACGAAGTTTAGACGGCATCTTCCTGTGAATAGAGGAAAGGAATGTTTGTTCACGATACTGCCAAGAATTAGACGTTAATTGGTGTCAGAAGTAAGATATAACTGCCGCATCTGTATTTCAAAGATGAAAAAGAAATTTCAAAACATCCCCCAAAAAACGGCAAAAAAAAATATAAAAAAACGGAAAGAAAAGAAGAAACAAAAACAACCCAGCAAAACAAACAAACATAAACCGCAAAAAAATAAATAAAACAAAACAAGTCCAATACAAAGAAACAAAGAAACAAAGAAAGGAAAAATAACCCAAAACAAATTCTCCTCCAAAAATGCCTGAAAAAAAAAAACACCCAAGAAAACAAAACAAAACAGCGCGAACAAACAAAAACATAAACCCAAACAAAAAAAGCAAAATATATTTTAAAAAAAACCCCACTCTATAGTCCTGCAAACAGGGTAACCTAAATAGGTGTGTGTGTGTGTGTGTGTGGTGGGGGGGGGGGGGGGGGGGGGTACCGGTATCGGCAGGGTAACATTAGTCCACGTGGCTAGACTTTATGGTGTGAGGATCATGAAACCAACTGAAAACTGGCCTCAGACCACAATTAATCGCACTATATGTTTTCTCATGTAGCCCCAGTGGTTGTAACACTTTTATTAATTTTACCAGGCCGTTGGCATTTCACAAGAAACCTTACCTGCCTGGGGCCAATGAACACCCAAAAGGACGACCCCTGTTGTCCAGCTCTTTTTCACGTTACATCAATGTAAACAAACACACGTGGGCTAAGGGACCGAATCACACCCATTTCTGTGCATTTTACACAAATGTTGCATGACTTCAAGGTGCTGTGGGGGACAGTATGCACTATCCAGTGTAAACCAAGTGCACATATTCACTAACTGCATCCTCTTCCCTGTCAAACCCAGTGTAACAATTCAGCATACAAAGCAGCTCCCCAGCCATTAATCACATAACAAGAAAACTATATTTTCTCACATTCATTTCCATAAATTGGTGGATAACTCTAGTCTGATGCCAACTGCGTGCGTTTCGCGTGGCGGCCATTTTCAAAGATGGCTGCCGCCATATTAAAAGAAAGCTATATATCTGCCAATTCTTCACATATTGAGGTGATTTTGGTATCAAAGTATATGTTTTGGGGGTTGAGGAATATAAAAACATGCTTTCAGACCAATTATATGTATTCTAAACCACTTTTCAAGATGATTTCACACAAAAAGTACGCATTACTGCATTTGTGACATACCAATATCATACTAGCAATGCTATATACAGATTTCATTGGAAAATGTGACTGATTTAATTCAAATTTGCTGTTTAGAAAATTAAATGATTCTTCCATACAATTTGAAAACAATGGTTTAGTTAAAAAAAAAACACGCCTCAGAGTGATATGGTAGGGTTCAAATTCAGTGGCCGTGATAGTACAGAATCTGTTATATTATACAAGATAAATTCAGTCAAGATGTTTTCTGAGACCGTTCTCTCATAACTTCTCTGGTATATTCCTCACATCTACTTTCAATTTTGATGTTTCCTGTATTTGATGAACCTCATTATATCAATCCTTTAGTCAATGCGGGTATGCATTCAGAGTAACTATGTCCTCTTCCGGTATAATTAAGCCTTACAAGACTTTAAAAGGGACAGTCCCTAATTTCAACCCGTGAAAATTAACACTAAGTTTAATTAATCTACAAAACTGATAAAGTTGCAACTGAGTAAAACATGAGTCTGTGACTTTGAAATGGTGAAATGTTCACCCTGAATGCAGTCGATATGGATTAATCCCTAGGCATTGTAGAGAATGCTGCACATGGTCTTGCTACCACCGGGATGGACTTTGAATTTCTTTGGTGCTAGAGAATTGACTGTTTCCACCGTTTCAAATGTTACATAGACTCAGGGTCGTAGTTACAAATCCATGTTTGATACCTAAATGCTGCTTAATAGGGTGTATACTAACAAATCAAATCCCATAGACGACAATAGTAACATATGTGGCTAAAACTCCTACTGCAGCGTATCAATCGACATAAACGCCACGGATATAAATGCTACCACCCGTCACACTTAAAGTGAATTTTATAAAATGGGAGTCAAGCTGATCATTTCTGAGATAACAGGTAGCGTCTATGACTACCGTAGTTCCGCACAAAATTCGAGTCCTTGTTTTACAGGTGTCCAATACATGTTACAAGCACAAGGCTACTTGACAAAGTGATAATAGATTAAATAAAATTGCATACATTTTTTGCCCAGATGAAACTGTTTCTTACAACCAACACACTCACATTTATCAGCAATCACCAATCACAGGACTTGTTGTGTTTACTTCTCTATCAAACGTTGACGCACCTCGAACTTTGACACATGCCGGAAGTTATTTGGTTTAGTACTACCTTAAAACGTTTCCAGTCCAGATTCATCAGCCAGAAATTCTGCTTCGAACTTCTTTTCGGAAGTCGACATTCTCGGCATCTAGTGAGCGCAGACTTTGCTTATACCCAAATGTTCATGGATAATGGATTCCACTTACCCATAACTAGGGATTAAGTAGTTTATTATTTGCCAAAAAATATACATTTTATAGGCATACAAACATATTTACAATAAAATAATACAGGTTTCACATTTCCACCTTTTCTGAATACTATGATTTTACTTTTATTAATATTTACTTTTAAATTCCACTCAATTGTGTATATATATATACAAAGTGTCTAACATACTCTGCAATTCATGTACACTTTCAGAGAACAATACTGTATCATCGGCGTACATTAGAAGACAGAGGTGAAGCATATTTAACTGGTATAGACAGTCCGTGGTATTTACAGATTTTACACTTAAATTACATTTCGAAAACATTTTCAAAGCGATATTCGTTGTCTCTGAGAGTTTTGAATAAATAGCTAGGGTTTAGAGATATCGACAGAAACGATAGGAAGGCTCCAGGGGATCGCTGTCCGTCCACTGAACGATCTATATTAGTTCAGACGGGACTTTGGTAAATATATATTTTCTGCTCTGTGTATAACCTTGATGTGATTGATGTGACTTTAAATATTTAATACTGTATTATACCAATATTATTTAGACGGTGCTGCCGGTCATCTGACGCAGTATTCTGTAGGCTCACCGTTCTGATATATATATATATATATATATATATATATATATATATATATATATATTATATATATATATATATATATATCAAGCTTAGCCAGTCATCCTAGAGGACCTAGGTAAACTGTAGGTTATTGTCTTTATTGTGATAGGTACCAGTATTAATTCTGTATTACAAGGTTATTGAATGAGTAGTTAGGGTTAATTAAAAATTAACCAGTTCGGAATAGAGTGGTAATTCCTTTATTAATTAAGTTCCCCTGGAAGCGTTTCTCCATTATCACACGTGTGTGTGTTAGCGTTTCTCAATTATCACACGTGCGGGTGTTGTGTCACGGTGAAGTGATTAGCATATTGTGTAAACTAGACACCTAGAGATTAACTAATTAAGTGATCAGTTCTGGGTTATTATTGTTGTTATTAATTAACTACTGCGGCAGTACATTTGTCAGCGTAGGTTAATACAGTTTCCAAAGTGTACTGTGTTTTTGTTGTGTTTTCTAGTGAACTAAACGTGCTATATTGCATATACTTTATATAAGATCGTATCTCTGATCATACCTAGACGAGCCATACTAGGGTTTAACCGCCCGTTACGGAGAGATCTAATAGATATACAGTTAGGAGAGATATTTTGATAACCGTGTTTCATTCAGTTACGGGTATTATAGGATCCCCGTGACAGGAGTAGAAAATTGGGGCGCTCGTCCCGGATCTGAAACGGGACATGCATATTTAAAAAAGTATTGTTTGTAAATGGGGGCTTTATAAATTATTTTTACAAATTAACTAGAAGTAGCAACGTTGTTCACTAGAAAATTAATTAATATTAAGTGCGTCATATGTAAACATGGATAAGAATTTGCTGGATAGGCCTACGCTCAGTGTAGTGGAGATTAAGCGAGCACGTAAGGCCGAGTTAGTTGAAATCGCGGGTGAGCGAGAAATTGATTTAACATCAGCTAAAACCTTAGGAGATATAAGGACAATTATTATCCAGGAAGTTTTTGGTGATAGTCCTGTTATGGAAGAAAGTGAGATTGTTCCAGAGATAGAGATAAATGAGTTAAGTGTGGAACAACAATTAGCTTTTAAAAAGCTTGAGTACGAAAGAGAAGAACGTGCATTAGATAGAGAGAGGGATAGAGAGAAAGAAGATAGGGATAGAGAAGATAGAGAGAGGGAGAGAGAGAGAGAGAGAGAGAGAGAGAGAGAGAGAGAGAGAGAGAGAGAGAGAGAGAGAGAAAGAAAGAAAGAAAGAAAGAGAAGAGAGAGATAGAGAAGATAGACATAGAGATAGAGAGAAAGAAGATAGGGATAGAGAAGATAGAGAGAGGGAGAGAGAGAGAGATAGAGAAGATAGACATAGGGATAGAGAGAGAGAGAGAGAGAGAGAGAGAGAGAGAGAGAGAGAGAGAGAGAGAGAGAGAGAGAGAGAGAGAGAGAGAGAAGGGAGGGATAGAGAATTCCAGTTAGAAAAATTAAAAGTAGAACATGAGTTAAAGTTGAATACTGAAGAAGTTAGACGAGAGGCAGGAAATGGTTTTAACATGTCGGAGGCTTATAGATCAGTGCCTGTATTTGATGACCAGGAGGTAGATATGTTCTTCCAACTTTTTGAACGGGCCGCTAAGGAGCTAAATTGGCCGCAGTCTAAGTGGACATTGTTAGCCGTGTCTAAGTTTAAGGGGAAGGCTAGTGTAGCTTATAATTCAATGAGTGATGAGCGAGCAAGTCAGTACGACCTAGTTAAGGCTGCAGTGTTGAGAGCTTATGAATTACGACCTGAGGATTATCGTTAACGGTATAGCGAGTTGAGAAAAACGCATGGTCAGTCTTTTAGTGAGTGTGTGGCTAAGAAGGCAGGGATGTTTGATAAATGGGTGGTGTCTCATCAGGTAGAGTCATATACCGAGTTACGGGAGTTGTTGATCTTACAAGACATTAAAAATGGATTACCAGTTAGCTTACGTATTCATTTAGAGGATCGTGATGTCAAAAAGATAGAGGAGGCAGGCATAGTGGCAGATGACTACGTGTTAATACACAAGGCTCAGGCAGTACAGGGTAGCTCTTTACAACAGGGTGATAAGAAGAAATTTCAGCCAGGTTTTCCCCGGAAAGTAACTATCGGGGAGAGTCATCTAGTTGGTCAGCTAGTCAGGCAAGGAATGCACCTGGTGGGCAAAGTAAGGATAAGCCTGCATTATCAGCCAATGCACGAACTTTTCGTCCACATTGGAGTTACTGTAAAAAGGATAACCATCTTGTCGGGGACTGTTTTAAAAGGAAACGCGATAATGCGCAAGTGGTCGGTTTAGTGAGGTCAGCTCCGTTAGCGAGAGAGTTAATGGTTAGTCCCAGGGCAGGGAAAGTAAACCCGTATGTGTCCACTGGTATGGTTTGTGGTGTGAAACAAGAATTTAGTCCTAAGGCAATATCAATCTATCGAGATACAGGCTGTAGTCAGTCGCTGATCACGTCGGAATGTTTAACTGGTATTGAAAATTCAGATACAGGACGTAGTTTGGCTTTAACCTCGGTTACTGGAGAAAAAATGGTTGTCCGGTTACATAACGTTTTCTTGTGTTCGAAGTTTGTGACGGGACCAGTCTTTATGGGTGTTGTGAAGGACTTGCCTGTTGAAAACATAGGAGTTTTGTTGGGTAATGATTTGACTAGTCAGTGTTGTCAGCCGAAATGTGACCAGTTGTTAATTAAAGACAGCCCTTTACGAGTAGGAGAGAGCGAGGTTGATGAGATTAGATATCCTGAGTGTGTAATGACTAGGGCTATGGCCAGTAGGGTAGCACGAGACCCAGAGGATATTTGTGATTTGTCTGATACGTGTGTGAGCCATGAAATTGGAGTGGATGAGGTTATCAGTAAAATGGTAGATAAGTCAACTGAGGAATTAAATGTGGTGGAACCTGTTGATCTCCCGCAGAGGGGAATTGAACCAGTTGTGTTTGATAGAGGGGATTTACCTTGTAATAGACAAGAGTTAATTCTAGAGCAGGGGGCTGATCCAAAATTGTTGGCAGTTCGCAATACATTGTTAAATGAGGACAAGGGAGTATTAATGAATAAGAGAGTTAGAGATAGGAAGGCTAGGAAGCAACTGAGCCATGCTCAGAGCAAAATAAAATCAGTGTTTGATAGGAAGACTAGGAGTCGGGAATTTAAACCAGGGGATAAGGTGCTGCTGTACCTTCCCATTAAACGGGGTTCATTGCAGAACAGGTATTTCGGGCCCTATGTTGTGCACAAACGGGATAATGAGACAGGGTATGTGATAAACACTCCTGATAGGGTTTAGGAAAAGTAGGTATTGTCACATCAATTTGCTAAAAGGTTATTTTGACAGACTGCCGATAGTTCCAGTGCTACCCGTCCAAATTGAGAGTCACTCAATTTCCTGTGATGACGTCAAGACTGCAGAGGTCAAGTTGGCCAACGGCCAGATTCTAGCAGACTTGAGTCCCCAGCGAGCAAAGTTGACTACGTTGAAACAAGACAATGTTTCCATTTGTCAGCACCTTCCAACGGTTACTAATACCTTAAGCCAGGATGTGCGCCTGGAACCCAACGCTACACCGATTCGACAGCATGCCTGTCGGAGAAAACCTGGAAAACGTGCGACACTGAAAAAGAAAGAAACGAAATTCCAGTGGTCAGGTGAATGCGAGAAGTCATTCAACCGTCTCAAGCAGATGCTCTCCTCGTCTCCCTTGATGGCAGCACCAGACTCCCGAATGCCTTTCAAGCTAGCTGTGGATGCCAGTGACGTGGGAGCTGGAGCTGTGCTGTTCCAGGAAGACGAAAATGGACTGGACCATCCTGTAAGTTTCTTCTCCAAAAAGTTTGACAAACACCAGGTGAACTATTCCACTATAGAGAAGGAAGCTTTGGCCATGGTACAAGCTCTGAAGCATTTTCAGATCTACGTGAAATCGGCAGTGCATCAAGTGGTGGTCTTTACTGATCATAATCCGCTTACCTTCATTCACAGAATGAAAGCCACCAACCAGAGAGTTTTGAGGTGGAGTCTTCTTCTGCAAGAATACCCAATTACCATTGAACATATCAAGGGCACATCCAATGTAATCGCTGATGCCCTGTCCCGAAGTTGAACGTTATGATAATGTGTTGACATTCTT
The DNA here is from genome assembly GCF_016097555.1 of Gigantopelta aegis. Classification (NCBI taxonomy): domain Eukaryota; kingdom Metazoa; phylum Mollusca; class Gastropoda; order Neomphalida; family Peltospiridae; genus Gigantopelta; species Gigantopelta aegis. The sequence continues at coordinate 32,537,322 of NC_054705.1, read as the reverse complement.
GATTTCTGTTTTGTTTTTATATATTTTATTTGTATACCAGGGACTCAGAGACTCATTGTGATTACTGGTAGTCGCCTTATTATTACATGTGTTATAAATACCCGTATGCGTCGGTTAACGCACTTTTTGTTTTAATGTAGTATATTTCCCTATTCCTAGAGTAGAGGAAATATCCTTTTTGAGGTGGGGGTGTGTGACGGTACATGCTCTTAATTTCTTTTCGCCTGTGGAGATATTAATTGTTTTAGAGGGCCGTGTGTAGTTCCAAATTGCACTTAGCCCAGATGGGCAACTTGTTACGTGATACCTTTGCGCGACGGTCATCGAGCTTTTCTAATACACACCCAGCGCAGGTGTGGAGGCCATGTGGCTAGTAGTTACGTAATATCTCCGGTAGTGCTGTTTATGGCCAGGGGATTGCTCGCGGTATGGCGACAGCCAGTCTGACGATCAGAGAAAAATATGCCGGCGTGGTGGTTGTGGAAAATCCACATGATACGTGAGGTACCGCCTTGTACCCCCAGGCGATATTCGCTGTCTCTGAGAGTTTTGAATAAATAGCTAGGGTTTAGAGATATCGACAGAAACGATAGGACGGCTCCAGGGGATCGCTGTCCGTCCACTGAACGATCTATATTAGTTCAGACGGGACTTTGGTAAATATATATTTTCTGCTCTGTGTATAACCTTGATGTGATTGATGTGACTTTAAATATTTTAATACTGTATTATACCAATATTATTTAGACGGTGCTGCCGGTCATCTGACGCAGTATTCTGTAGGCTTACCGTTCTGATATATATATATATATATATAAAGCTTAGCCAGTCATCCTAGAGGACCTAGGTAAACTGTAGGTTATTGTCTTTATTGTGATAGGTACCAGTATTAATTCTGTATTACAAGGTTATTGAATGAGTAGTTAGGGTTAATTAAAAATTAACCAGTTAGGAATAGAGTGGTAATTCCTTTATTAATTAAGTTCCCCTGGAAGCGTTTCTCCATTATCACACGTGTGTGTGTTAGCGTTTCTCAATTATCACACGTGCGGGTGCTGTGTCACGGTGAAGTGATAAGCATATTGTGTAAACTAGACACCTAGAGATTAACTAATTAAGTGATCAGTTCTGGGTTGTTATTATTGTTGTTATTAATTAACTACTGCGGCAGTACATTTGTCAGCGTAGGTTAATACAGTTTCCAAAGTGTATTGTGTTTTTGTTGTGTTTTCTAGTGAACTAAACGTGCTATATTACATATACTTTATATAAGATCGTATCTCTGATCATACCTAGACGAGCCATACTAGGGTTTAACCGCCCATTACGGAGAGATCTAATAGATATACAGTTAGGAGAGATATTTTGATAACCGTGTTTCATTCAGTTACGGGTATTATAGGATCCCCGTGACACATCACAATTAAGACCAAATACAATGTATGGATGACCAGTTTTAACATCACAGTAAAAATCAAATTTGGTATATAGATCATCACTTCTAACATGACAGTAAAGATAAAAAGAAACAATATATGAATGACCAGTTTTAAGACCAAATACAATGTATGGATGGCAAGTGTTAACATAGTAGGTAACCCGAAGTGGGCCTCAGTATCCAGACCATGTGGTCCGTGCGTGAGGTTACGTGATGTTATTGTACTTGGGTGGAGAATATAGGTATGTTGTTGACAAGATGGCGACCAAGTTGTGAAAACAATCTCCGATATCAAGATTTTACAAGTTTTAATATCTACAGGTTTAGGTTACAGGTACTACCATGCATGTTTACCTCCTAACAACGTCAGTAACCGTTCCGCCAAAGGCAAAATGTTGAAAGCATGCCTAAACATCTGAAAAATAACAAACCTACCTGTAGTCAACAACCGGTAACGCCCATGGCAACGAGTAACAACCAAAAACAAGTCAACATGCTGGACTCACGGCCTCAAGCAGCAGCACAGTTAAACTTTGCAGAGATCACAAAGTCACCCGAGTATGGAAATCCGAATACCCAAATGCTGGGATTGACAAATAGACAGTCTTTTTCGTCGCCATTTCCGCATACACAGACTGACCAACAACACATGTATACTGCCCTTCCACAAAGCAATATCAACATGCAAGCAGGCATAACTACCCCACCTCCTTGGGTCCAGGGTATATGCGACCAAATTGCTAAACTAACTCTGACAACTAGTGAAATACACAAGCGTACTGAAAAATTGCAGATCATTGAAACTAAAATCGGCACCATCGAAAACACATTACATGAACTTAGTACAAGTGTCAAGTCTGCTCACGATCGGATAAGTAAAGTGGAAAACAGTTGCCAGTTTATCAGTAATGCATTCGATGCAATCAATACTGAAAGAAACGAGACCAAACACTCCATAGATGATCTTCAAAAAAATATGCAAACAGCTCAGGAAGATATTTGTCACCTTTCTAAAAAATATATATGACCTGCAGGATAAAAATGACCGACTTCACGACGAAGTGCTCTATCTGCAAACACGGTCTATGAGATTCAAACTTTTGTTTTACGGCATACCAGACAAGGGCCAAGGTGAGGACACAGAATAAGTTTTAACATCATTTTTGGAGAAAGAAATTGATATTGTCAATGCCCCCATCCAAGTCACACACAGACTAGGTCCATACCGCGAATCTCAAAGAAAACCGAGGACAATTGTGGCACATTTTGAAAAGATAATGGATAAGGAGAGAATAAAATGGGCTGCAAAGAAATTAGCAGACAAGCCATATGGTATTGGTGACCAGTTACCCCAAGAAATTGCTGAGAGGAGAAAAGAATTGTACCCCATTTACAGAGCAGCAAGACGGGACAACAAGAAAGCCATTCTCAAAGTTGACAGACTTTTCATTGAGGGAAAAGAATACTTACCTGCAAGTAAGAACTCAAATACACCACACACAAATCCACCCTCTGTGTCTTCTCAAAATAAATCAACACCCCCCAGAAAAAGACATAGGCAAAGCACTCCAACCCAAGGTACTCCACTACCCAGGACAAACAGGTTCACTGGTTTACCCATGGATGACAGCAGTTAGGACAGTCAAGGAGACCTACACTCTAGATGTCATCAATCCATTCTACAAAGATATACAAGTAGTGACTCTAAGGTTAACACTAGTATTAATACCTTACCAGTACCAATTTCAAAAGACTTTCAGTATACAGACACTTCCCCTAGCTGCCATGTAAATAGATATTCAAATGTCTGCAATAATGAAACTGACTCACCTGTATCATCCTCAGAAAACATTGTATATAGTGATACACCCCACCCCCACCCCCACCCCCAGCTGTGATGTAAATATATATCCTAATGGCTGTAAAACTGAAACTGACTTACCTGTTCACATTTTAAAAAATATTGTATATAGTGATACCAACCCTAGCTGTCATAACAATAGATGTACTAATACTTGTAATACTAAAACTGATTTACTCATACACATTTCAAAAAACACTGTACAAAATGATACATACCCCAGCTGTCATGACAATAGATATTCTAATATTTGTAATATTGTAACTGTACCTGTGACCCAGTCTAAAATGAGGAAAGAATGTCAAGGAACAAAAGGTACTTTTACATCACAATTATCTTCTGTGTCTCCTGTTACTAATTGTACACTAGAAAACATTTGTCATTTAGATGCTTTAAACAGTGTACATGACAGCCACCCACCCATAGTGCAACATTGTGATGTTTACCCCCCTATGAACAACCACACTGAAGCTAATACAGAACATAACATTACAACTAATGTTGATTCCCAAAATACTATCCCCAGCAGTGCCTTACCTACCACAATACATGCAGATATACTGTCTGATAATTCCTTAGATGATGTAAATATTACAGATAGAGTTGAAAATAATGACACAAACTGTATCAAGTTGAAAATACTTAGTTTGAATGTATGTGGTTTAAGAAGCAAACTGGTAATTCCAGGTTTGTAACATATATCTCAAAATATGATATCCTATGCTTCACAGAAAGCAAAAGAGATGCAACTGACTGCATGTCTACATTAATTCCAGGTTACACAGTTTATCTAAACAATAGAAAAGGTAAAAGACCATCAGGTGGCATTGCTATTGGTGTTAGAAATGAACTGACTCACCTGATTAAAGTAAATGAAAACAATACCTCACAATATATCTCCTGGTTTAGTATTATAACAAGTAAAATAAACTGTATAACTGCTGGTGTTGTATATATCCCTCCATTTGGCTCTCCCTATTTTAAAGACAATACCTTTGATATTCTTGAAAATGAGATTTTTCAAAATGTGGAACCTGGAAAACACATGCTTTTAATGGGTGACTTTAATTCAAAAACAAAGTGTTTACCAGATTACACTAAACCAGATGATAACTCTACATATATTGAAAATATTGATATAGAAACTTTCTTAAATGATACATCAAAACTTGATAGTTTAAATATACCTAGAGAGCGGGCAAGCAAGGATAATGGTAGGGTAAATGGGCAAGGTCTTAAACTTCTAGAATTATGCAAATTACACAATATATATATACTAAATGGTAGATGTGGAAAAGATAAATATGTAGGTGATGTAAACTAACTATTAAAGACTGTAGCCTAATTGATTATGTTATTGGTTCTCATCATATTTTTGAAATTGTAAAAATATTTGAAGTCTGTGAAATTGACCCACTTCTCTCTGATATCCACTGTGCATTAAGTTTTGTACTAATACCTGTAACAGTACAGATAACGGGAATAGACAAGACACAAATAACGAATGCATAGATGAAGAAACAATACCTGTTAAGATACGTAGATGGATTCCCAATAAACGCGAAGCATTATTAATAACATTGATACAAACCTATTTCAAACAATTTCAGTAATTTTAGACAACGAATCTGTTGATATCCAAACACGTGTCAATCAAACAGCCACTACGTTGAGAAATCTATTTTTAGACTCTGCCTCCATAACTTTCGGTCACATGCACGCACCATTCAAAAGCCGTGGAAAACAGCAAAACAGTAAGCGACCTTGGTTTGGGAAAATGTGTCAGAATCTACGAACAAAATATCACGAGTCGAAAAAGAAGTATGCAATAAATAAAAATATAGCTAACAAAGTTAGATTAACAAATGCTAGTAAATCCTGGGGCGGATCTGGAGGGGGGGGTGTCCAAGGTGTCCGGACCCCCCCCCCCCCCACCCATATTTGAGAAGTGCCCCTTTTATTTAGGATTTTTAGGTTTTTTACAAATTTAATTATTCTGTCAATGTATAGACACTGTAGAATACGTCTGCCAGCGTCCCTGTTGTAGCACTATTATATTATGGTCCATGTGAACCGTGTGTAATTTTTCAATAGTGCCTTTTCATAATGTTATGGTGCCCTTTTTGTCTTGAACACACACACCCCCCCCCCCCCCCATCAGAAAAGCTGGATCCGCCCCAGAAAACTTATAAAAAATGTATAGCAAAAGCTATTTCAAAAAGTAAATTCATTACGGAAAAGAAAATGCGACAACTACGTTCCGATGACCCAAACGAATTTTATAAAATATATAAGGGACCGAAAACACCAGAAAAACATACACCTTCAGTGGATGACTTCAAAAAAAACAACAATCAGTGATATAACTAGTAAAGTAACACGAAACATGTCGTATACCCTCAGGATAATTCGGAATGTTTTCAAATTATTTTTAAATCACTGGCAGGATTCTGCAAGTAAGGTTTTGATTGGTGGACATGAGCTCCAACTGGCTGGTGTTAGATCCACATGTAATAGTGGAGCTAATTTTAATTAGATTGATTTAACAATAGACCATATATTCACATTACATACTCTGATATTTAAAAAAAAAAAAAAACGCTAATTATTCTGCACCTTTGTCGATTTCCAGAAAGCTTTTGATATGGTATCTCGTACACACTTATGGCATAAGCTACTGGATTATAGCATAGACGGTAAATTTTTTAAAATCATCTACCAAATGTATTAACACAGCGTAATTTACGAATGAATGTTAAATGAATGAACAACAGAAATCTCAAGTTGGTGATGTAGTTTCTTATATTGTACTTTCCAAACATGAAACGTGATTAATAAGTTAACAACATGGTGATACAAATAATATACAAGTCAGAGCACTTGGGTGAATGACACACAGGTCTCCCGATAGAGTTGACATTGCTTATGTTACAAAACTGTCTCTCGGATCTTCCAGTAGAGTTTGTGCTTTGTGAGAGAACTTCAAGGCATGTGAACAGTATCTGTTCTCCCCAAGTCTGTCTTTCATGGGTAGATTATCCTTATTTATAAAACGCATACTAACACATATCTATGTAATATACAGTTGTCAAGGTGTACTCGTTCAGACGCCTGCAATACCCGTGGCAACAATTAAATTGCATTGTATTATATTGCTCATTACATATTTAATTAGTGCTTGACACTAATTGATTTGATTAGCATGTCTCTAAATGGATACCATGGCAGACGTCAGATTACCAATTAACTAATTCTAATTAATGCACATGTAAAAATAAAGATATAATCCGTATTGTTATAAAGTTGAAGTTTAGCACTATGACAGTATCAAGGCATAAAATCATTAATATATGCAAACAATCAGAAATCTTCATTATTTCCATGCAACAACGATGTCCGCCAGGGTGAAAATTTATCCCCAGTCTTATTTTCCTTATATCTAAATGACCTAGAAAAATATTTAATAAATCTTGGGTGTAAAGGAGTTTCCTCCATCGATGAAAACCAACAAAACCCGCTCGACCTCGGCATTCACTTACTTTGTTTACTTTACGCAGATGATACTGCTATACTAGCTACCAATGCCGCTGATTTACAACACACACTAAACGTATTCGATCAGTACTGTAATAAATGGAAACTAAAGATAAATATCTCAAAAACTAAAGTTTTATTTTTCAGTGGAAATGCCAGAGATTATAAATATACTTTCAAAATTGGAAAATATGTTCTTGAAAATGTTACGGAATTTAAATACCTTGGGGTCACTTTTAGTAAATTAAATAATTTCAAAACGACTAAGGCCCAATTAAAACAACAAGCAACTAAAGCTATGTTTTTGGATTGGCGAAATCTAAAGACAATAATATATCGATTGAGTGTAAACTTAAAATGTTTGAATCAATGGTTCTCCCAATCTTGTTATACGGTTGCGAAGTTTGGGGATATGGAAAAAACGATATATGTGATTCTGTTCAAATAAATGTTTTTCGACACATCTTGCCAACAAAAACATCCACCCCATTATTTATGTTATACGGAGAATGAGGGAAGGTACCCGTGGAATTAAATATTCAAAGAAGAATGGTTTGTTATGGGGCTCGCATTATTTCAGGGAAACAATCAAAACTATCATTCTTTCTATACAGATTTATGTTGACAGATCATGTCACAAATAGAATAAATTATAATTGGCTCACTAGTATTAAAATTATTTTGGAGCATTTAGGAATGAGCTATGTTTGGATATCACATACTTTTCTATCGTTAACCTGGCTCTCACAACAAATTAAAGTTAGACAAAATGATCAATATTTACAAACATGGAATAATAGTATATCAATGTCATCAAGAGGCAAAACCTATCAACTTTTTAAAGAACTTATTTTTGAAAAATATTTAAATATAATTCCCGAAAGGTTGTGGAGATTAATTATAAAATTTAGAACGTCAAATCACTATTTACCTGTCGAAACTGGAAGGTGGAATAACATATCATTTGAAGAAGAAGAAGAAGAAATGTTTTATTTAACGACGCACTCAACACATTTTATTTACGGTTATATGGCGTCAGACATATGGTTAAGGACCACACAGATTTTGAGAGGAAACCCGCTGTCGCCACTACATGGGCTACTCTTCCGATTAGCAGCAAGGGATCTTTTATTTGCGCTTCCCACAGGCAGGAAGGCACAAACCATGGCCTTTGTTGAACCAGTTATGGATCACTGGTCGGTGCAAGTGGTTTACACCTACCCATTGAGCCTTGCGGAGCACTCACTCAGGGTTTGGAGTCGGTCTCTGGATTAAAAATCCCATGCCTCGACTGGGATCCGAACCTAGTACCTACCAGCCTATAGACCGATGGCCTGCCACGACGCCACCGAGGCCGGTAACATATCATTTGAAGACAGATTATATACTTTATGTGATCAAAGTGACATCGTTGATGAATTCCATTATTTATTTGTATGTACATTTTTTCATAATTTCCGAGTAATGTTTCTACATCCCTATTATTATACAAGACCAAACACCTACAAATTCAAAGAACTAATGAGCAGTAAGAAAATAAGTGTATTAAAGAAGTTGGCGAAATTTATAAATGTAATTTGCCAGGTTTTTAAACGCCCTGGTAACTGAATAACTCATGTCATAATCAAAACTGTTTCCTAGCTATATTACAGTTATTATTATTATTAATATTATTATTATTATTACTGAACAAGATACTACCATTACCACTACTATTATTATTATTATTATTATTATTATTATTATACTACGACGACTACTATTACTGCTAGCACAATTATTATTATTATTATTATTTTTATTACTATTATTACTATTATTATTATTACTATTATTATTATTACTATTATTATTATTATTATTAAACTATTATTACTTATTATTATCAATAGTACTACTACTGTTACAGTTACTGTCAATTAATACCATGTACAGGTAAATACATGTACATTATGTAATACTATATGTTATTATTTCATCCTTCTGTAAACTATCTTGTCATGTTTATTATATTTATTATGCATGTTCCTCTAATGCCGTTGTGGAACGGCCTGAGTGAAATAAAAGTTCTGTTCTGTTCTGAAGAGTGTGTCTCGTGTCGTGGGCCGAATACAACTAACACCTGACATTGCTGGCAGCGGTGAAGAGGGGAAACGGTTACAGACATAACACTGTGTGGTGAAGTAGACAATGAGTTTTATTTACGGAATTGTTTCGCGTGACATTTTCTGTAAAATGTTGCAGACATTGGTATCTCGCTGGTCAACGTGTACGTGTTTCATTTCAAAATGGCCGACTTCAAAATACCAATGTTTAACCCTGCTCTAATGACATTTAAAGGAACATTCCTGAGTTTGCTGCATTGTAAGATGTTTCCGAAAAAATATATATATTTCTACCATTAAACTTACATATTAAATATATTTTCTTGTTTAGAATATCAATGTCTGTATATTCAATGTGTTTCTGGTCGTCTTAATATTTGTAACAAGCTCAAATATGTTAGGAAATAAACTGAAATTTAACCTAGTAAAAATATTAGAAAGATCAGAAACACGTTTAATATACAGCCACTAATATTTTATGCAGAAAAATATATTTGATATGTAATTACAATCGTTAAAAAAGTCTCTGTTAGTCGATAACATCTTTAAAATTGCAGCAAACTCAAGAATGTCCCTTTAAACAATATATTAAAGAAATTTATCATATTATAACCGTGATTATTTTGAACCATTGGGTTTTGTATAACCGAGTGCTTTAACAATCTGGTTTTAGGATTACTACTTTGCTTTGGAGCCAATTCTAGGGGGGGGGGGGGGGGGGGGGGATGTAGCTAGGGAGCAAATAGGAGTCGACCTAAAAATAAGAACAAGAGATGAGTCACTGTGGGTCCACCGTTTATTTCTCAGTCATATGTGTGTGTGTTACATAAAGTACTTACATATACATTATAAGACAAATCTTAAACTAAATAACTCAGACACATTATCTAGAATAACAGTAATATATTAATCAGACTCGGTGGCGTCGTGGTTAGGCCATCGGTCTACAGGCTGGTAGGTACTGGGTTCGGATCCCAGTCGAGGCATGGGATTTTTAATCCAGATACCGACTCCAAACCCTGAGTGAGTGCTCCGTAAGGCTCAATGGGTAGGTGTAAACCTCTTGCACCGACCAGTGATCCATGACTGGTTCAACAAAGGCCATAATTTGTGCTATCCTGCCTGTGGGAAGCACAAATAAAAGATCCCTTGCTGCTAATCGGAAAGAGTAGCCCATGTAATGGCGACAGCGGGTTTCCTGTCAAAATTTGTGTGGTCCTTAACCATATGTCTGACGCCATATAACCGTAAATAAAATGTGTTGAGTGCGTCGTTAAATAAAACATTTCTTTCTTTCTATATTAATTAGCGGTGATGACTGTATATTATTGTACTAACATGCGAGAAGTGTATATACCTTGTGTCTAGATTATTAAATCTGTCTGTAGCAGAAAGGAGTTATTAAATGTATTAGTTAATGTCCGTGCCTTTATGTAAATGTGTGTTATAATGAATATTAACTATGCAACTGTAAATTAACGCATATGTAGTACTGGACATTCTCGATATTTCTGATTGTACGTGACTATTGAAATGCATATGTCATAATGGACAGTTTCAATATTACTGAATGTACGTTGTGCTAGAACATGTACGTAATAATGTGCGTGACGTAATTGGATGAACGTACTTGCGTTTTGTAATGTATTTACCGTTTGGTATTCGACATTATTTACATATGTAGGGACGGGACGTAGCCCAGTGGTACAGCGCTCGCTCGATCCCCGTCAGTGGCCCCATTGCGCTATTTCTCGTTCCAGCCAGTCCACTACGACTGGTATATCAAAGGCCGTGGTATGTACTATGTGGGATGGTGCATATAAAATATCACTTGCTGTTAATCGAAAAGAGTAGCCCATGAAGTGGCGACAGCGGGGTTCCTCTCTCAATATCTGTATGGTCCTTAACCATATGTCTGACGCCATATAACCGTACATAACCGTGTGTCGTTAAATAAAACATTTCTTTCTTTCTTTGTTTACACATGTAATTCTGCGTGTTTTGTTCACATAATAAGTAATAGTACTACATATCAATCAATATTTATGTACAACAACCCACAAGTTTATCTATCTACTAAATAAATAATCTATGTAACAACTCTACAGTAATAAATTATATTTCCAACATTCCTAAATGCGGCAATATCTAATAAAAACGTATATTAAACACTTTGTATTTAAAGGCGACATCAACTACATAACTAAATTTCTTTATCATTTGTATTTTATAGATATTGTTTTTGTGCCATTTTTATTACAAGACTATGGTTTTAAATAAATATTAGATTCAAGTAAATGTTCTAATATACGAACATAATATTGAAGCAATATACAGTATATCAATATACTGAAATTATATACAGGTACCGTAGTTCAAATGGCTTACCTAAAAAAAAGAACAAGAGATGAGTCACTGTGGGTCCACCGTTTATTTCTCAGTCAGATGTGTGTATCTGGATCCGAGCTGTACCCTGTATGGACCCGACTCGAGTGGTTATGCAATAAGATACCTTCGTTTTTGTTTGTTTAATTTCGTACAATACACGTAATGATCGCGAAATGTATTTATTCTGTCGTCGTTTTGATCACGTACAGGAAAAATAATAGGCGCATTGTCCAATATATATAATGTCTACTGTATAATGTATAATGTTTACTCATGTTGATATCACAGTAAACGCGTACACAAACAAAAACGTAATTTCGTAAAGCAGGTTTTGTTTTCGTTAATAACATAGCGATGTACTCGTAGACATTTCTACTTTCTGTTTCACGATACTGCCACGTGATTTAAAGCAAAGGACATTGTCCTTGGTAGTCAGATTTCTAGTACATGTGATCGGTTGACGGGACCCTGAAACAAACATACACCGATTTAATTTCAAGTCAGTAATTCGAATTTACCGAGTGTAAAGCATGTATATTTTAAAATTAAATTTACATTAGGGTGGTTATGTTGGGGGTTTGTTTTGTTTGTTTTGTTTTTTGTTTTTTTATGGGTTACTATGATTCGAGTTAGTAGTATAATAAATGACGTGTTAACTACAGTACACCGATAATTAAAGTTAATCCTGTTTGTAAAAATATATATTTATAAAAAAAATGTAGTAAGATATATTTGGATAGAAAACAATAGATGTTGACATTATCTCTGTTATGACATTATTATTATTATCATTTTTAAGTAGAGAATTTGAAGGTACATGACGTATATTATGATATCATGATAAATGTGATAACCCTGTGTCATGTGGTTGTTACAATTTTAATTTCGTTTTGGTTTAAATGATTTACAAATAGGCCTACTGACATTATTTTTGTGAGTCTTTTATTAGACATTTTACAGTTAGAATTCTTAATAACAATACCATAGTTGTTACAATGCCAATTCACATTCAGTTCACAGGTTTGTGTCCATGGAAAAATCATATTCTGCGATGAAGATTAAAATTATTGTACTTGTTTTAAATAAAACAGAATAAACACAAACAAATCAGTTTCAATTCTTTATTCATAAATAGTCAACAGATTATCATGATTCAGAATTTTAATGCAACATAATATGCATATAATATATAATAGATCGATAAATGTTGTGTTCATGGTGTTTCTTTTTCTTGTGAAAGATTGCAATGGCCCATTCCTTCATCTTTGAGAACAACTATCATATTAGTTAAATTAAGATATTTATTTTGAAAACACAAAACATTACCTCTTAAGATATTTAATTTAAAAATCATTACTCCTCAAACTTAATCATGTTCATGGGTGCAATTCGTCTCGGTCTCTTACCTCTAATTCTGATTATTTTGAGGAGTGCGATTTTCCTCTCTTCTGCATTTTGAGGAGTGTCATTTCTACTCCCCTCGTAAGCATTTTGAGGAGTGCGATTTTTAGCACTCCTGGGTTTTTCAAAAACGAAGGTCTGCAATAATCCAAATGGATATCTGTGTGTTCTATTAAGATTTACGATGTTGGAGATTTTAATTGCATAAGCCTATCTTTGTGTCGTAACTGTTAAGAACAGTTTCTGATGTCTTAGCCATACGTGCTACTTGTTTATCGTTGTTAACAGATTGGCTCGTGACTTAAGCCCTGTTGTAATATTAGTTACGTGGGTTTTTGACAGGGCGTACGGGATTGTACGCCCCTTCAAAATGTTGGAGGGCGTACAATCCCGTACGCCCTGTCAAAAACCAGCATAACGAATTTATTACCTTTTAGATCTGTTTTTATAAGTAAACAAAAATTACACTAACACTGAAACTATTAAATGCACACACAAATTTCTCAAAATATATTGATATATATATATTTTTTTTTTTTTACAAATAACTACGCAAGGTATTACTAGGTTGTTTGTTTGTTTGTTTGTTTTGTGTTTGTTTGTTGTTTGTTTGTTTTTTTGGATAGCTGTTTGGATATTAAGAATGTCAACAGAGATTCCGGGTGGTTTTACCCTGAAAATATTTTGAAGCCTGTTTTGCAAAGGGAGACAACTCATAGCGCCTTATTATCTTGCGTGTTTTAAACGTTTATGATTATGTTGTAATGGTATCGGGAAAACAAAATTGAACACCCGCAGCCGAACAGAAATATTTGTCGTGTAGTACTAACTTGTAGAACCTGTAAAAAAAGAAAAGCATGTCGAATTATTACTTAAAATATGTTCGTGATAATTAACCCAAGTTCAAACGCTGTACATTTCTATGCACTAAATTAAACACGTGCATATATGTAAACTTAAACTTAATATCTTAGTGGTTTGAATAATTAAATATGAAAGTTACCTTATAAACATAAAAAAATATTGTCTAAAAATCTACCGGAGCTCGTGCAAGAAACAAGCAACACGTCACATTCCCAGTCTGGAGCTCGACGCGGTAAGACGTGTTTGTTTTGCTTGTGCACACTGCATGTGCTTTCGCGGCTCGACTTTGGGATCGTTCACTTCGTTGTTTTTGTCAGAGAAGTGAAGTTTCCTACTGGGATGTATGTGGCCATTGGAACTGATTGAACGCTGGAACGCTTCTCGTTTCGACAGTCTGCATCACCAGGTTGGATTCTTTATGAGCGAGATTCCTTGCCTCCACGTCATTTCTCCGTCTGACTATGTTGACTAGTTTTTTTCGTGACTCGTATGACGGCCATTCTGCAGAACGCCACGGTTGTTCGCGTTTAGTCTCTACATGTCCGAGCCTGTCCTAGCAGCACTGGAAGATTGACCGCCCCACTCTAAGAAGAAATAGGAAGCGGGGTCGGCCCCTACTACTATTTTCTAGACTTTACTTTGTTTTATTGTGATACCATCTCGTATCCTCCGGAGTCAGGTCCGTCCGCACCACTATACCAACCCATGACGACTGGACTATACCCTAATCTGATTCTCTCTCTCTCGTTCAGACGGATCTGGCTTCTAAAGATCTGAATTTCAGCACAGCACTACACCTTCAACGTCTATTAACTGTCATTCTAGGGGTTTTCTTGACGGGTATGCAACACATCTCGTCCCTACAAGCTGTGCACCCTAACGGCCTTAACGAGGCCACTCATGTGGACATATAGATCGGACTTCAAACTTTTAGACCTTCGTTCAAAAGTTTGTCGAAATTACTTTCTTTTTTTAATATTATTAAATAGTCCGATGCTCTCTTCTTTCTCTTATTTATTTTTGGACTGTCCTTCTAAAATGCTCCAAATTATATAAATATTCGACCGAGCAGTCAATTCCTTTTATTTTTGGCTTGTAACTTTTTTTTAACTTTTTTTTATATTCTATTAACTTTTTTACTAATTGCTATTTTCAAAACTCGGCCCATTTTCAACTCCCCCCCCCCCCCCCCCCCCCCCCCCCCCCCTCCATCCCGAGTCAGGCTACCGATCTTATCTAATTTCTTTTTGACCACCCGATCTAATCTAGCGACCAAATTTAATGAGTAGAATTTTCTTTATTAATTATATTAATTAGAGATGCGTATCAAAATTTTAACGGCCCACTATTTAATTTTTGGATGTAAATTTCAAAATTGTCCGCTTAATTTTTTTTCTGTCCCGGGACAAGCCCCTGGCTATCAAGAGACAGGCCCCAGGACGGACATGCTTGAAACTCTAGTGGTATATGAGCATGTAAAAATTATTCGCACTTGTACTCGCAACACGCCGTAACAAAAATCGTCAACACTCTACTATCGCTGTAACCGAATACAGATGCAGTGGAACCAGTAGTGTAATTATGTTTTATTGCATCAGTGGGCTGTGTCCACGGATGAGGTTTTGGATGTACTTGTTTATTTCGATAACATGTAATTGTGTGTGTTAAGTTAAATATATAAATTAGTATCCTTGACAATGTGTATTTTGTCAAGTTGTGAGATTGGTGTAGACTACTATAACATTCGCATTATTATGTTATGTTATGTTATGTTATGTTATGTTATGTTATGTTATGTTATATTATATTATATTAATATTATAATTTATATAATTTTATATTTATATTTATGTTTATATTTATTATATTATATTATATTATATTATATTATATTATATTTTTATATACTATACTCTTCAAAAGAAGAAACGCAAAACCACATTGTCGTAACATTTGGAGAATTGATTTAATTATTGAATGGTGAGTCCGATAATTACCAAATGTTGCAGGATTGTTCACAATTCACTCTAGTCCATTGTGAGTAAGTGATAGGACACACCACCAAGGTCAAGGTCATCTGGAGTCAATACCGGGTGTGGCCTCCGCGTGTGTTGACAACTGCCTGGCACCGCCTGCCCATTGAAGCAACCAGAGTACGGATGACGTCCCGGGGGATGGTGGCCCACTCGGCCTGCAAGGCTGCTGCCAGCTCGGGCAGGGTCTGGGGCTGTGGTTGTCGCTGTCGGAGGCGTCGGTCCAACTCGTCCCATAGATGCTCAATTGGGTTCAAATCCGGTGATATCGATGGCCAAGGAAGGACATTAATGTTGTTGTTCTGTTGGAAAGCCGTTGTGAGACGTGCTGTGTGAGGCCTGGCGTTGTCATGTTGGAACACTGCGTTGGCGTTGGCCATAACTGGAACGATGTGTGGCCGGAGGATCTGGTCAATGTAGCCCTGTGCATTCAGCTTGCCCTGCACGTGGACCAGGTCAGTTCTGCCAGTGTGTGAGATGACTGCCCACACCATGACACTACCCCCGCCGAATCTGTCCACTTCCTGCACGCAGTTTGCCGCATAACGTTCACCACGACGCCTATACACGCGACATCTTCCATCATGACGTCGGAGCAGAAATCGGGACTCGTCACTGAACCACACCTGTCTCCATCGCAGTTGAGGCCATTGTCGATGAATCTGGCACCACTGCAGTCGGAGTCGACGGTGTTGTGGTGTTAAGATGACACCTCGAACTGGACGTCTGGCACGAATTCCTACCTCACGTAGGCGGTTCCGTACGGTCTGGTCGGAATCCTGCGCAAACCTGGTATTGCTGCGGCTGTGGAGGTGGCAGTAGTCAATCGTTCCCGAAGGTGGCGTACCCGGATGTAGCGGTCCTGCCCGGGGGTAGTGACCCGTGGTCGACCGGATCTAGGGAGGTCACGTGTTGATCCATGTTGCTGGTAACGGTCCCACAGTCTGGAGATGGTGCTTGGGGACACATGGAATGCCCTGGCAACGGCCGTTCTGGATTCGCCTGCGTCTAGTCGGCCGATGGCATTGTTTCTCTGCGGTTCACTGAGACGTGGCATGTCCTGGATTGTCAACTATCGGCCAGATACAGAGGCCAGGCAAGCGAACACCCTGCACTTTTATACTGTCGGTGTTCATGTTGCACGTGCAGACAACGCACGTGCAGTGGTGACATGATTTGCACGTGGCTGCGTTTTTGCGAATATTCACATTTTGGAACTTTATTGTACAGTAGCTGCGTTTTATCGAATGTAACCGTGGGAATGTGTTTGGGACATGCAATGACCTTATATTCACAAAGCATGAACCGGTAGGAAACATAAAATCGGAGTTATAACCCATTTGTACCCTTTTGCGTTTCTTTTTTTGAAGAGTATATTTTCAGGACCTTTATTTGACAGTTGCCAAATTATTTGAATCCTACCCAGCTGTTGTTGTCCTTCCTGATTAGAGGGATTTAACCATAATGCTACATATGGATGACAATTTTTAACAAAAGAGCTAAGATCAAATACAATGTCTGGATGACCAGTTTGAATAGCACAGTAAAGATCAAATACTATGTGTATATATATATATATATATATATATATATATATATATATACTCTTCAAAAAAAGAAACGCAAAAGGGTACAAATGGGTTATAACTCCGATTTTATGTTTCCTACCGGTTCATGCTTTGTGAATATAAGGTCATTGCATGTCCCAAACACATTCCCACGGTTACATTCGATAAAACGCAGCAGGTAGTGTCATGGTGTGGGCAGCCATCTCACACACTGGCAGAACTGACCTGGTCCACGTGCAGGGCAACCTGAATGCACAGGGCTACATTGACCAGATCCTCCGGCCACACATCGTTCCAGTTATGGCCAAGGCCAACGCAGTGTTCCAACATGACAACGCCAGGCCTCACACAGCACGTCTCACAACGGCTTTCCTACAGAACAACAACATTAATGTCCTTCCTTGGCCATCGATATCACCGGATTTGAACCCAATTGAGCATCTATGGGACGAGTTGGACCGACGCCTCCGACAGCGACAACCACAGCCCCAGACCCTGCCCGAGCTGGCAGCAGCCTTGCAGGCCGAGTGGGCCACCATCCCCCGGGACGTCATCCGTACTCTGGTTGCTTCAATGGGCAGGCGGTGCCAGGCAGTTGTCAACACACGCGGAGGCCACACCCGGTATTGACTCCAGATGACCTTGACCTTGGTGGTGTGTCCTATCACTTACTCACAATGGACTAGAGTGAATTGTGAACAATTCTGCAACATTTGGTAATTATCGGACTCACCATTCAATAATTAAATCAATTCTCCAAATGTTACGACAATGTGGTTTTGCGTTTCTTCTTTTGAAGAGTATATATATATATATATATATATATATATATATATATATATATTGGATGATCAGTTTTAACATCAGAGTAAAGATCAAAATTTATACAATGTATGGATGGTCCGTTTTAACATCACAAAACGCTGCAGCTAACCTTTGAACGATGAGGTTCTGTTTAACACCCGTTTCGTTGGATCTCTCCACCACCACCACCACCACCACCACCACACACACACGCACCACCCACCCACCCCACACACACCACCCACTCCCACTCTAGAGACTACGATCCGAGCATTTGGCACACTAACTAGCGTATACGTTGAGGTATCTCACCACTATTGATTATACATTGGTGACAGTACAAATATAAAGCCAAATACTGACTAAATTATTAACAGTAGGTGCTATATACTACCTGACATGAAGAGAACAGCCTCTGTGACAGGATTTAAGCAAATAAAATTGATACTTCGCCACCTGCAATTTCAATTATCCAGACTCCTAAGCACATGGGCTAATGGAGGGGAGGCTAGTCTCGTTAAATAGATGTACCACAGCCATAGTAAACAATGGTCTTGCCTGTAGCTAAGCAGATATGCATCTGTCAGTTTGATATGCCAAAATCAAGAGGCAATGTTACCCTTCCAATATTCCATAATCATACTGTCAAGTCTGTTCAGACGCCAACATAATAAAAGAAAGAAAAGAGGTACTCTTTTTCATAGAACTAAATTCGTCGCTCATTGGTTGAAATAGCGGTGTGATCCCTTGAGTGTAGAGGCAATGAAGCTACCGTGTCATTTGTATTGGTCAGAAACCTTTTACAATGGTTGTAAACTCAGGACTGTCCCTTTAAGGCTTTATTGGTCGGAAACCTTTTACAATGGTTTGTAAACTCAGGACTGTCCCTTTAGGGATCTATTGGTCGGAAGCCTTTTACAATGGTTGTAAACTCAAAACTCTCCCTTTAAGGCTCTGTTGGTCGGAAACCTTTTACAATGGTTGTAAACTCAGGACTGATCCTTTAAGGCTCTATTGGTCGAAAACCTTTTACAATGGTTGTAAACTCAGGACTGATCCTTTAAGGCTCTATTGGTCGGAAACATTTTACAATTGTTGTAAACTCAGGACTGATCCTTTAAGGCTCTATTGGTCGAAAACCTTTTACAATGGTTGTAAACTCAGGACTGATTCTTTAAGGCTCTATTGGTCGGAAACATTTTACAATGGTTGTAAACTGAGGACTGCCCCTTTAAGGCTCTATTGGTCGGAAACATTTTACAATGGTTGTAAACTGAGGACTGTCCCTTTAACTAGTTGGCCTGATAAGGAGCCAGTGGTAAATCCCACTAAAACTGGGGGTTTTTTTTTTTTAGAAAATGTATTATTTGATCCACGACGGTGGGCCCATTGGGCTATTTCTCGTTTCGGCCAGTGCATCACGACTGGTATATCGAAGGTCGTGGTATGTGCTATCCTGTCTGTGGGATAGTGTATATAAAAGATCTCTTACAACTAATGCGACAATCTAGCGGGTTTCTTTTCTAAGACTACATGTCAGAATTACCAAATATTTGACATCCAATAGTTGATGAAAATTAAGCTACTTTCCCACATAGACAACCATGGCCACGACCGAGCACGATTTAAGCACATCTAGGTAGTCGCGCTCAGTCGCATTGCGGTCGGGAACATGATCGTGGTCAGTCGTATGTGATCGGTGGTAGTCCTGCGCGGTCTTATGACGATCGTACAGGTGCTTAGGTCGTGCTCTAATTTTTGAACATGTTCAAAAATTATATCACGACCTAAGAGCTACAATTTAGTCGTACACAGGCGTATGACTATCGTATGACGATCGTATAAAGATCGTATATATTCGTGTTCAGTCGTGTCCAGTTGTATGGCGATCGTATGAAAATCGTGTTCTGTCGTACAAGGAAGCGTGGGAAAGAACTCATACGACTGAAAACGATCTTCATACGATCAAACACGACTGCATACGACTTTTCATATGACCTTCATATGACGGTCATACGACTGAACAAGATTTCCATAAGACCGTCATATGACCGATATTTGAACTCCCAGCTGTGTCACGTGGTTAATTCATTCGTGAAAGTCAAAACAACAACAAGCATGCCTCCTCGCAAACTTCGTGTAAAAGCAGGCCACAAAGGCAACAAATCGGGCAACAAAGGTGGCAAAAAGAAGTGAATGTGAACCATGTGGACCCGACAAAAACACTGGGATCTTGAGAACACCATGTGGAGGGGCTGGATCCCAGCTCCAAACAAAATGAAACTGCTGACATGGGTGAAACTGACATGTCAGCCAATGGGGAACCTCATGTAAGTCGTGTCACAGTCGTAACCGGTCGTATACAAGTCGTATTGCCATCATATAAAGAACGTACACCATCGTAATATGCCGTATGACTGTCGTATGACGATCGTATGACAGCCGTACACTTGACACATATTTGCATATTTGCCACGATGCTCCACGACCAAGCACGACCTTAAGGTCGAGCTTGGTCGTGTTGAGGTCCTGATAAAGGTCGTGTATGTGGGAAAGTAGCATTAATCAAAGTGCTCTAGTGGTGTTGTTAAATAAATTAAACTAACTTTAACTTTCAATATTTAAAAATGTCCATGGGATATATTAAAGGTCGTGGTATGTGCTATCCTGTCTGTGTGGATAGTGTATATAGCCGATGATTAATGAAAAATATGTGCTCTAGTGGTGTAAACTTTAACTTTATTTATTTGAAACAAGTGCAAGACTGTTTTGTTTTTTGTTGTTGTTTGTTTTTTTCTTTCTTTTGTTTGTTTTATTTGGGGTTTTTTTGTTGTTTGGGTTTGTTGTTGTTTGGTGGGGGGGGGGGGGGTTGGGGGGGTTGGGGGGGTTGGGGAAGGCTTGTTGGTTTTTTTTTGTTGGGTGGTTTTTTTGTTTTGTTTTTTGCGACAATCTAGCGGGTTTCTTCTCTAAGACTACATGTCAGAGTTACCAAATGTTTGACATCCAATAGTTGGTGAAAATGAATAAAAGTGCTCTAGTGGTGTTGTTAAATAAATGAAACTAACTTTAACTTTGAATATATGTGATATCCTGTCTGTGTGGATAGTGTATATAGTCGATGATTAATGAAAAATATGTGCTCTAGTGGTGTAAACTTTAGCTTTATTTATTTCAAACAAGTGCAAAGTTGTGAACAAAAAAGTGTTTTATTTAATGACGCACTCAACACATTTTATTTACGGTTATATGGCGTCAGACATATGGTTAAGGACCACACAGATATTGAGAGAGGAAGATATCCCTGCACACACCTTCATCCAAGCCATCATCGTCTCTGGAGTTTGTTTTGGGGTGGGGTTTGTTTTGTTTGGGGTGGGGTTTTTTTTAGGGGGGGGGGGGTTGTGGGGTTTTTTTTTTTGGTTGTTGTTTGTTGTTTGTTTCTTTGTTTCTTTTGTTTGTTTTATTTGGATTTTTTTTGTTGTTTGTGTTTGTTGTTGTTTGGGGGGTTTTGTTGTTGCTGTTTTTGGGGGGTTTGGGGTTGGGGGAGGGATTGTTTGGGTTTTTTGTTTGTTTGTTTTGTTATGTTTTGTTTGGGTTTTTGGTTTTTGTTTAATCAATTCAAGGAGGTCTCCATTCTCCCAGTACTTCAGCACGACAAACACATGGTGGACCTGGGATACGGAAAGGACAGGAATAGGGAAAGGAAAACACTACAGCATATTGTTCACTATTAGAGCCGTTTATGATCATTGAAATCAAACATTACTCATATTTTATTCTTTAGATTCTCCATTTCCGTAGAACCGATGTGTTTCTAATACTAAAAGAAATTATGTTTCGTATTTTTAAAAACGCACGTGCGTCTGAGAAGTACATATTATTGATTTGAATTCTAGTCTGTTTGTAAGGATGTTTCCCGGTTTTTCTTCTATCGCTCTATTGTAACTTTATCCAAATAAGTTACAGGTTTGTAAATTAACTAAACTTAGTGTCCATTTTTACGGGTACAAACTAGGGTCTACGCCTTTAAGCCCAAAACATACCGAAGCTGGGTCTGTGTCTGGGTCTGGGTCTGGGTCTGGGACTGGGACTGGGACTGGGACTTGGTCTGAGTCTGGGTCCGTGTCCGTGTCCGTGCCGTGTCTGCGTCTGGGTCTGGTTCTGGGTCTGGGTCTGGGTCTGGGACTGGGTCTGGGTCTGGGACTGGGTCTGGGTCTGGGTCTGGATCTCTGGGTCTGGGTCTGGGTCTGGGTCTGGGTCTGGGACTGGGTCTGGGTCTGGGTCTGGGTCTCTGGATCTCTGGGTCTAGGTCTGGGTCTGGGTCTGGGTCTCGGTCGTATGGTACCAGTCAAACATGAAGCGCACTGAATCGAATGTAACAAACACACCACGTCAATGCTGGCGTAAACTACAGATCTGGCAACAGACGACATAAAGTTAAAGTTTGTTTTGTTTAATGACACCACTAGAGCACATTGATTAATTAATCATCGGCTATTGGATGTCAAACATTTTCTCTTTGGATTATTTCTCGTTCCAGCCAGTTCACCACGACTAGTACATCAAAGACCGTGGTATGTGTTCTCCTGTTCGTGGTATGGTGCATATAAAATATATCTTGCTACTAAAGGAACAATGTAGTGGGTTTCCTCTCTAAAAGTCACTAAATTACCACGTTTGACATCCAATGGTGGATCCATTCAGCTGACTGGGTGTTTTTTTCTCCATCCAACCAGTGCACCACAACTGGGAAAAGGCCGTGGTATGTGTTTTCCTATCTGTGGGGAAAGTGCATATAAACGATCCCTTGTTGCATTAGTAAAAATGTAGCGGGTTTCCTCTGATGACTACGAGTCAGAATTACCAAATGATTGGCATCCAATAGCCTTTCACACCAAGTGGTAGCACTCTACAATTTTTATATTCTTAACAAGTTTAATTACACAAATATTATAAATAGTATGTGGAATTATATTTCGTTATTTAAAAAAAAAAAAAAAAATCTTAAATCAAACATTCTGAGAGTTCGGTACTGCTAAAACCAATACATGTCCTATATTGGGCGTCACAAATGTCTGGTTTCCTAACTTCAAGGGCCGTAACTCTGTCAAACATGGATACTTTTTGTGACAGAGTTATGTCCCTTGAATTCCTATGAAAGTCAAACGATCTAGCTACCGTCCTCGGTGGTGTCGTGGTTAAACCATCGGACATAAGGCTGGTAGGTACTGGGTTCGCAGCCAGGTACCAGCTCCTACCCATGGCGAGTTTTAACGACTCAATGGGTAGGTGTAAGACAACTACGCCCTCTTATGTGTGTGTGTGTGTGTGTGTGTGTGCGTGTGTGCGTGTGTGCGTGCGTTCGTGCGTTCGTGCGTGTCTGTGAACTAATACATACTCTTAGTGAATTTTCTTCAATATATATTTTCCGAGTAAGGATGACTCGATCGTCCCTAGAAACTTCGCTAGCCACAGGGGAGACCTTTCACCATTCACAAATTTCTGCACATTTTCTGATTCATAATAAATAAGGGGTGGGACGTAGTCCAGAGGAAAAGCTCTCGCCTGATGTGCGGTCAGTGTGTGATCGATCCCCGTCGGTGGGCCCATTGGCCTATTTCTCGTTCCATTCTGTGCACCACGACTGGTATATCAAAGGCCGTGGTATGTGCTATCCTGTCTGTGGGATGGTGCATATAAAAGATACCTTGCTACTAATGGACAAATATAGCGGGTTTCCTCTCTAACACTATGTCAAATTGACCAAATGTTTGACATCCAACATCCGATGATTAATAAATCAATGTGCTCTAATGGTGTCGTGTAACAAAGCAAACATTTTAACAAGACCGACCATGTCTGTAAAACAGTCGGTCGCTAGTTTATTTTAAATTTAAAGGAGAAAAATTAAGAGATAGAACAATGATATCTTTACCGAATTTTAGCAGTTCGTTCTATAAACAGTTTTATACTTTTAGATGCTTTAACGGCAGCCCTAATTTCTATGTGGTAATGTAGTAATATAACTGTTGTCGAGATATTTATTATATGAAGAAAGGAAGGAAATATTTTTAACTACGCACTCAACACATTTTATTTACGGTTATATGACATCAGACATATGGTTAAGGACCACACATATATTGATAGAGGAAACCCGCTGTCGCCACTTCATGGGCTACTCTTTTCGATTAGCAGCAAGAGATCTTTTATATGCATCATCCCACAGACAGGGTAGTACATACCACGGCCTTTTATATACCAGTCGTGGTGCACTGGCTGGAACGAGAAATAGCCCAATGGGCTTATATAAAGGAAGGAAATGTTTTATTTAACGACGCACTGAACACATTTTGTTTACAGGTTATATGGCGTCGGACATATGGTTAATGACCACACTGATATTAAGGGAGGAAACCCCCTGTCGCCACTTCATGGGCTACTCTTTTCGATTAGCAGCAAGGGATCTTTTATATGCACCATCACATAGACAGGATAGCACATACCACGGCGTTTGATGTACCAGTCGTGGTGCACTGGCTGGAGGACGAAATAGCCCAATAGACCTGTATTATATGAATGCGTATATTTATGTTGTCAGAAATCAACCGTTGTACATTTGGATCTGTTTTGTTTTGACAGTCACAGTCAAAAGTGGAAAGTGATTAAATTTGTTTTAAAGGGTGTACACCACCAAATCAAATCCCATAGATGACAGTAGTAACACATGTGGCTAAAACTGCTAAATGCAGCGTATCAATCGATGTTTACACCATGGATATAAACCGGCCTCGGTGGCGTCGTTGTTAGGCCATCGGTCTACAGGCTGGTAGGTACTGGGTTCGGATCCCAGTCGAGGCATGGGATTTTTAATCCAGATACCGACTCCAAACCCTGAGTGAGTGCTCCGCAAGGCTCAATGGGTAGGTGTAAACCACTTGCACCGACCAGTGATCCATATCTGGTTCAACAAAGGCCATGGTTTGTACTATCCTGCCTGTGGGAAGCGCAAATAAAGATCCCTTGCTGCTAATCGGAAAGAGTAGCCCATGTAGTGGCAACAGCGGGTTTCCTCTCAAGATCTGTGTGGTCTTTATCCATATGTCTGACGCCATATAACCGTAAATAAAATGTGCGTCATTAAATAAAACATTTCTTTCTTTCTTACACTGGGTATGACTCGTTCTAACTAAACGCCCACAAACTCCAACTAGGACCCGAACACCCGTGGTTCAAATGTGTCATACGTTTATAGACAACGCACACAAAAACGAAACTTGGATTACGATTTTGGATTTCCTGATATTGTGTATGACATAAGCAGGATGTCGAAGTTATACTTGTATAAAATACAGTCGCGTAAGAAGGTGCTAAAAAGTGGTGTGTGTGGTATATATATATATATGTGTGTGTGTGTGTGTATATATATATATATATATATATATATATATATATATATATATATATATATATATATATATATATATATATATAAACCATCGCTGCTGCTACGTGCCCCCCCCCCCCCTTGCCTCCACATACCCACCCACCACCACCCACCACCCACTTCCTACGCCAGTGTAACAAATGAATGTACCGCATTGCATCAGCGAAGGTGTTGTGGGTTTTTTTTTACAAAAATCAATGACCCATTACGAATATAGTTTTGTCACTGTCGTAATTTGAAATTTGAAAACGTTCAACGTATGGCAAGTAGGTCTCGCTCACCCAAGATGACCTTCTGTCCTTCGATGTAAATAAAATACATCATATCCGGGTGCATTTAAACGTAGCGAGTGTACGGTGTACTCCATGGCAGAGACAAACGACACCACTAGGTAACACTGATTTATTAATCATCGGCTATTGTGTGTGTGTGTGTGTGTGTGTGTGTGTGTGTGTGTGTCTCTCTCTCCCTCTCTCTCTCTCTCTCTCTCTCTCTCTCTCTCTCTCTCTCTCTCTCTCTCTCTCTCTCTCTCTCTCTCTCCCCGTCGTTTCATCCAGTGCACCACGACTGGTATATCAAAGGCAGTGGTATGTGCTATCATGTCTGTTGGATGGTGCATATAAAATATCCCTTGCTACTAATGGAAAAATATAGCGGGTTTCCTCTCTAAGACTATGTCAAAATGACCAAATGTTTAACATCCAATAGCCGATGATTAATAAATCAATGTGCTCTAGTGGTATCGTCAAACAAACAAAAAATGTCTTCTTCTTAAGTAAATGTACGTATATTCGCTTTCTAAACTCCACGTGTCGAAATGGCCATGATTACTACCAAATAGCCGAAGTTATTTATTTATTAAATAAATACTCCTTTTTAGTTTCAAAGCGCCCTTTTTGTCCCATCCCCGATCGGCTGTTTTAAGCTGTCTTCGACCTTTGCCGACGACCCTGCTGTGACACGAATTTATGATTCATGACACTGGCATGCCACTTTTGTTGTTCTACTTATTTTGTTTTCCTTCGTCGACGTTGTGAAATATTAGCTGGTCAATAGCCTATATGTTATAGGTGATTCGTAGCTAGGGTCGCATTGCCTTGGACACGTAGGTATATAGAGAATAATACATGAGTGGCCGTTAAATACCATTCATCTCACAACGAGCTGTTTTAAACTGTTATCTAACAAGGATCAGTCGGCAGAGCGTTCACCTGAGGTATTTGCATCGCAAGATAGAATCACCCAGTGGACCCAATCTCTTATTGTTGTTGTTGTTGTTGTTTTTTGGTGGGGTTTTTTTTTTTTTTGGGAGGGTTTTTTAGGGGCGGGACATAGCCCAGTGGTAAAGCGTTCGCTTGATGCGCGGTCTGTCTGGGATTGATCCCCGTCGGTGGGCCCATTGGGCTATTTCTCGCTCCAGCTAGTGCACCACAACAGGTGTAACAAAGACCGTGGTATGTGCTAGCATGTCTGTGGGATGGTGCATATAAAAGACCCCTTGCTGCTAATCGGAAAGAGTAGCCCATAAAGCGGCGACGGCGGGTTTCCTCTCTCAATATCTGTGTGGTCCTCAACCATATGTCTGACACCATATAACCGTAAATAAAATGTGTTGAGCGAGCGCTTTACCACTGCGCTACGTCCCGCCCCATTGACATATATAGATACATAGATATACAATACAGACACGGACGCGCGCGCGTGCACACACACGCACAAACACAAACATGCACACACACACACACACACACACACACACACACACACATATACAAACACATACACACACACACACACACATACATGTAATAATAATATAAATTACATTTCTTAAAGGATTTTTAAAAAGTATTCTATTAAATGATAACTATTACAAATGCCGTATAACTTAATTAATTAATTAATTAATTAATAAGATTTGTCTACATTTTCTTTTTTAGAATTAAACTTGGGTTTTTTTAATTAAATTAATTCAATATTAAATTCATTTTCGTGAATATGTTTACGTTGAAACTTTAATGAAAATACACAGGTAACAAATTCGACAACGGGATGACTAGAAATGCCCCGCGGAGATTCATCCTGCCTTGCAAGATGGATTGTGCTATTTTCTGCCAGGGTTGTTTAAATTTGAAAATCGTCTCTCGTGTTACTTGGTGCAAGTCTGTATTGACTCGAGCGCTCACAACAACAAAAATCAATTGGCCGACTAAAAGATATCTCGTGACGCGAGTCACGATGCTGTTAACGTGTAGAACGCTCACAGGTATTGCAGAAAAGAAACACGTGGCCTACGTCTATCGAAAACATGCTAATATTGCAATAAATTGTGAATATTATCAACTAAAGAAGAACAAAAAAAAGTGGAGGTAGAGAGATAGAGCGTGTGTGCAGCGATGGGGGAGGTGGAGTGTTGACATACTACCCCTATGGAGCTAAAATATTATTTTTTACATTGCAATATTAGGATATTAAATATTACACATGTGTCTAGAGAAAATATACAAAATAAAAGTCCGCTTGGTTCATATTCGACCCTGCCCTCCGAGGAAGGAGGGAAAGAAAACGGGGATTGGGGAACGAGAGAAATTGGGGGAGAGACAGGCAGACAGAGAGTAGTGGACTGAAAAGATTTTTTTTTAAAGTAAAAAACAGAGATGAAAACAAACAAGAAAGCAAGGGAGAAATAGCAAAATAAAAGAGACAAGAAGTTCGGATGGTCCTACAAAATATGTGGTAAAGTAAAGTTTGTTTTATTTAACGACGCCACTAGAGCACATTGATTTTTAATCTTATCATCGGCTATTGGACGTCAAACATATGGTCATTCTGATCTGTTTTTAGAGGAAACCCGCTGTAATCACATTTACTCTTCTTACACAGGCAGCAAGGGAGATTTGGGGACAGGGGGATAGACAAAACTTTGTTGAAAGTTGGATCACTGGGACGCAAGTGGTTTTTAGACCTACCCATTGAGCCTTTTTGTCAGGGTTTGGAGTTTAAAAATCCGATGCCACGACTGGGATCCGAAGAGTACCTACCATTGATTAGACCGATGGCCTGCCACGACGCCACCGATTGGCTACAAAATATGTGGTTTGAATGAATCATCACATTTGATGAATAAGATCTGTTTATGACAATTTGGTAGTCATGGGGGATGGGGGAGGAAACCCGATGCTAGATGAAGTTTGTTTTTTTAACGACACCACTTAACTGATTAATTAATCAGGGAATGTTTCACATTTGATTTTTAGTCATCAGAGGAAACCCGCTACATTTTTCCATTAACTGTAGGGGATTTTTTTTATATAAGTACTTTTCCACAGACAGGAAAACACATACCACGACCTTTGACCAGTCGTGGTGTGAACATTCAACTGAGTACCCCACGATGCTTAGTGCTAGCTCTATAGTAGTATAGGCATTTAGGGTATTCGTACCGGCATCGGTGGCGTCGTGTTTAGGCCATCGGTCTACAGGCTGGTAGGTACTGGGTTCGGAACCCAGTCGATGCATGGAATTTTTAATCCAGATACCGACTCCAAATCCTGAGTGAGTGCTCTGCAAGGCTCAATGGGTAGGTGTAAACCTCTTGCACCGACCAGTGATCCATAACTGGTTCAACAAAGGCCATGGTTTGTGCTATCCTGCCTGTGGGAAGCGCAAATAAAAGATCCCTTGCTGCTAATCGGAAAGAGTAGCCCATGTAGTGGCGACAGCGGGTTTCCACTCAAAATCTGTGTGGTCCTTAACCATATGTCTGACGCCATATAACCGTAAATAAAATGTGTTGAGTGTGTCGTGTCGTTAAATGTTCTTGCATTAAATTTTGAAAACTAAATGTCCTCAAAAGCAATTTGGTATATTCTGCAAGAAAAAAATCATGATGTGAAATTAATTATCGTAAATTAAAGTCTTTTCGAAACTAATTTTCATGATGTATACGTGCACATACATACATATATATACATTTTGTCAAATATATTGGGGGGGGGGGGATTTTGGTTTTATGGGGGGTCTCCAAGACCTTTTTTCATTAAAACCATTCCTCTGGTTACCTGATTGCTTTGTCATAGTTACTATTTTCTTTCATTCATTCATTTTCGCGCTTGTATCCAATTAAGGTTCAAGCACGCTATCCTGGGCAAGCACAGCTTTATGGGCTGTCTGTCCAGGACAGTTGGTTAGTGGCCTTACACCTACACATCGAGTCTTTAAAACTCGCTCTGGTTGGGAGCCGGTAGCGGGCTGCGAACCCAGTACCTACCAGCCGTATGTCCGATTTTCAGTTGGTTTTCCTTAAATATGTATACATGTACTACACAACCCTAGGTGTGTTTTCAGGGGAGGGTGGAAACTCCCCTGCAGGGAGCAATTTTTTGTTTTAAATATATTTTCCGAGGCAGCATGACTCGGCCACCTTAGAAACTTCGCTCGACACTGTCTGAGACACCCACCCCTTCATACTTTCCTACACACCCTACTCTCTTAATACCTTCATGTCATTAGTGTACAAGCATTTTAAGGTAGATCTACTTCTCTTTCTTTTTTAAAAATTAATTAAAATAAACCAAAAGAAATTCAAGTTATAATCATGACAAATTCATATTAAGCTACGGCTGATTTATGCAGACATAATTATTAATTATTTACTACTGAAATATAATTATAACTATAATCGTGTTTACACCGAAATATAACATGTTGCATCATGGTTGGGGATCTCTCTTCGAAACAAAAAGTCTATTTTTAGATGTTGAAGTCGCTCGTCGTGACGACATTTTGCTTCGGACAAAGGAAAAATATCTCGACCGCGTAAAATTTCCATATATAGAGCAATGACCCGCAGGAGAAGGGTTTCCCTATACCGCTACGTCACTGGCCACGTGAGCATATGTTACAAATCATATCACCCCACCTCACTTCATTCAGGAAACAGAAGAAACAAAATAGATCCCATATTTTAAATTTTGTACTTCACTGTATGTTCTACCAATAACTGTTTGCATTTCGTAATTAATTTCCCATCGTGTTACATATTTTAATATTAAACAAATCGAATGTTATAAGTACTTTATTCTGCAAAATAATATATACTTCGCAGTAGGCGGCGTAAGGATATTTCCAGTACGGTTATTCGGTGACCGAAATTGTTAACTCCGTCGTTACACGTTGCCTCACAATGGCGTATTTGGCAGTAGCTGTTGGTAGGTGCAACATTTAAGGACGGGGAGGGGGTAGTGTGGTCCCTTCCCAGGCTAGTAACCGAAAGGAACGGCTGCTGGAATCATCCAAGATTTGCTTAGTACAGAAAGGATTCGATTTCATCAAGAAGGACGTGATTTTAATCAAGGTTTTGCACAGTCACAGTGTCACAACAACGAAGCAGGGGCAGCGAAGTGGGGGTGTAATTTCGTCATCTGTTGAAACTGTTGACGAATACTTGCACAACTGCAGCACACGTTACGAAGACCTGGGAAGTCGTGAGACCATCATTCGGATACCAGACCCATATTATGTCTAACGGACTCTGATTTTTGTTTCTCGGACAAAGAATTTTCTTCTCGGCTCACGCGCAATCGAGCGATTCATGCTCGTTCATTTCCGTTGTTAGGACTGGCCGTTTTTTACCGTTAGTCACCTGGGAAGTGCTTCTCACGATTACTTCACATAATTAACTACTAGGTCATCGTTTTGAATCTTACTCTAGAATGTTATCATCAGTATAATTGTCACGGGACCAAATTTTCATCACAGATTTGGCCGATTTGCCAACGGACATCGATTTCCGGGAAGCGACTTTGTTTGAAGAGCCCGCCTCACGTGTTGCTAGACAAAGAAATCCCAGAACTAACAAAGGCTGGAGAGAGATTCTTCTTGGTTCACTTTTGATTGTTCCTATGCTCATTTAGGAGTCAGTCTTCTGAACGACTAGATAGCATTTTATTCTGTCATATGAGCCTCACACGTCCAAGGCCCAGACCAATTGTTGTGAGTCATGGGCCAAGGAAGAAAGTTGATTTTGAACCTCTACCTAACGTTGGAAACTTATCACCGGATTTACAACCAAATACCCCTCCAGTCTTTCAAAGACCAACTTCTCAGAATGTATTAAAAATTGGAAAATACTTATTGTTTGATCATCCTGAGGGTAGTGAAGTTTATTCTGCTGTAAATAGCATCACTGGTGAAAATTGTGTTTGTAAGGTGAGTGCATTGTTTGAATTTTTGTTTGTTTACCTACCTGTAGGAACCTATGTATTTGATTGTATAACAGGCTAATTGGCTGGGATGGTAATGGAGATGGTGTTGAAAGAAGGTAATTGCTTTATTACAGAGAGGTTACTAATGAACTTAACTAATGAACTGGTCAAAATTGCTGTGTAAAGATTTTACAAGATACAGATAGGGCCTAACTGTAACAGGTAAATTGTTTAAAGTAACAAGACTATATTATAGTCCATCTCGTCCTACAAAAATGGGGGTTTTTTTGTAAATAATTTTTGTTTGGTTTGACATAAGAAGAAAAGTAAAACTCTGTTCGAAATAACAAGACAAATATAATTTCTGTGTGCAATTTAGAAAACAGTTGGCTGAGAAATAAATAATGTAGTACTTAGTAAATTCCAGTGTGAAAAGGGGTTCCCTGTGGGAAACACAGTTTTTAAACACTATGACATGATTTTCACTATTGGAGCTGTTTTTGATAATATAAATTTGACAGTTGGGTTTTATTGTATAGTTTCTGGCAATCCTGGTGTTTTTAGTACCACAAAGTGTTTTTGTGTACAAAACTCTGAGACATTATGGTTACAGGGAAACCAACTGTAGGCTATTTTTAGAGGGTATTTCCCCATTTCAATATCGACTTGTTTCATTCTATTGTAACTTCATCCAGATGTGTTACAGATTTGTAGATAACCAAACTCTATCCATTTTCATTAGTTGAAACTAGGGATTGCAACTTTACTTATAGTGTTCGGGACGTAGCCCAGTGGTTAAGCACTCGCAGTCGATTTGGGATCGATCTCTGTCGGTGGGCCCATTGGGCTGTTTCTTGTTCCAGCTGGTGTGCACACCTCGACTGGCATATCAAAGGCTGTGGTATGTGGTTTCCTGTCTGTGGGAAAGTGCATATAAAACTAAAAGATGCCTTGATACATTAGAAAACATTCAGTAGGTTTCCAAATGTTTGACATCCAATAGCCGATGATTAATTAATCCATGTGCTCTAGTGGTGTCATTAAACAAAACACTTATTTAGTTATATTTTTATTCCTCCCTTGATGGATGGACCATGGTATAGGTCTTCTTATGTTTAATTGTAAAAAATGTAAAATTCCCATTTGGGTTCTGGTGACGATTTGATTGTCGTACAGAAATGTTAAATGTAATTAGTTGACAAACAATTTCGTCACCAACCTTTGATTCTGTTTTTCATGTTAAATAAATATATGCAATACAGATATTAAAGGGACATTCCTGAGTTTGCTGCAGTTTTTAAGATGTTATCGACTAACAGAGACTTTTTAACGATTGTAATTACATATATATCAAATATATTTTTCTGCATAAAATATTAGTGGCTGTATATTAAACGTGTTTCTGATCGTTCTGATATTTATACTATGTTAATTTTCATTATATTTCCTACGTACGAAATTATTTGAAAACAAAATCCAGTTTGGGCTTCTTACAAATATTAAGACGACAAGAAACACATTGAATATACAGACACTAATACAGTGTTCGATATTAAACATTTTGAGCAGGATCCCAGTTGGATACTAACAATTCAAAATCTGGTATCCCACCTGAAAATTTAGTATCCCACTTAAATGAAATTCATAAATAACATTGGCAAAATTGGCAAAATGATTTGCTGCATCTATTTTTGCGTAATACTGACATAAATTAATATTTAGCAGTAATTCAGTGTTTCTAATATTACTAATGATAAACCTACCTGTATCAAATTTTCTGCAGATGTGGAATAAATATCTCAAAAAAAATTTGAAGGGAGGAACCATCCAACAGCCACTTAGCGGTACCCTGCATTAGACTGGGTACGAGTTGAGGGAGATATTGTTACGGCATAGCATTAGACTGCGTAAGAGCTCAAAAATACTGTTACTTAACTTCACCAATAAATGATGACTTTCAACGTTTCAGCAAAAAATAAAAATGCAGGATTAAAAAAAAATACAAGAACCTTATATGGTATCCCGGTGGGATACTGGGTTCTTGAAGTCTGGTATCCAAAATTAAATTCTGGTATCCCCGGGATACCGTTAATCTCGAACACTGTAATATTCTAAACAAGAAAATATATTTAATATATGTAAGTTTAATCGTATAAATATTTTATTAGTCACAAACAATGCAGCAAACTCAGGAATGTCCCTTTAATAGTGGCTCATATATGTTATGGTTGATGGGCTAGTACGTTTTAGTTGGTTGTGGTCCAGAGGGCTAGTGAAATATTTTCCATTTGTGCACCCCAGATACATGTCTGATACGGCCTGATCACGGCGAACATGGAAAAAGATCATACGTTTGTTCTGCATTTTCCAAACATGGACAGAGTGTGGGACGTAGCCCAGTGGTACAGTGCTCGCTCGATGCGCTGTCTCTGTGGGATCGATCCCCGTCGGTGGGCCCATTGGGCTATTTCTCGGTCTAGCCAGTGCACCACGACTGGTATATATCAAATGCTGTGGTATGTACTACCCTGTCTGTGGGATGGTGCATATAAAAGATCACTTGCTGCTAATCGAAAAGAGTAGCCCATGAAGTGGCGACAGCAGGTTTCCTCTCTCAATAAATACAATGTGTTGAGTGTGGCGTTAAATAAAACATATCTTTCTTTTTTTTTCTTTTTTTTCAAACATGGTCAGTGCACAGTATATTATGCCATATGGTACATGCATTTTAACAACATTTTTTAAAGTTCAGTGTTGTTATAAGTACATGCATTACTATGTGTTGTTGTACACTGAACAAACAACTTGCTTAAAAGATGGTGTTCCTCCCATGCATGTAGTTCTTTAGGCCTACATGTATGTATGTGAAAATAGAAGTAAAACAAACATGGCACATTTTTTATGATCATGTCATGGTGAATGAAGGGTGTAGCCCGTTCTGCTGGAACATTAATTTGACACACCCATGTTTATGTCCTAACACAAGTGTGCGTACCTGTCTAGTCTAAGCCTTTTGTGTTTTGTGATTTTTACTGTGCACAAATGTATTTATTTCATTGTGTATACATGTACATAGTGTGTTTGTGTGTGCATGCAGGGCTTTAGATTGCATCAAATCCACAGGGATAAACTGTGTACCGAAATGAGTGATATATAAAAACGTGATTGTACAGTGGCATGGTGCATCTTAAAAATAATGTGCCAAATTTACAAAGCCTGTCGATACTTTACACAATTTACATGTATGGGTGTAACATACATTCTATATATAGATAGATAGATAGCGAGGGATGGGGAGAGAGCGAGGCAGGGGGAGAGAGAGAGAGCGAGCGAGGGAGATATATCAGTGTTTCTGCCAGATTGCCCTAAAATTACATGGCTTGGTCTCTGACTGTAGGACTGAATATCTGTCCAAATGTCTGTCTAGCCCTCTACAGTGACAGTCGAGAGTTCTCGGCCTAAAAATACTACTACTTTTGAGTATGCATGCAGTTAGCACAAAAATAAATTCAGCTGGTTGATATCTTTGGAGCCCTTTAAAATAATCAATTTGCAGTTTGCATGAATTATTGCTAAATAAATTTATTTAACAAAATTTATGATATTTAATGCATTTGACCTGCAATACATGTTTGTCGTGCATTTGTTTTTAAGAATGGGGTCTGCAATTTATATAATATGGTTATAATTATTGCAATTATTGTAATTTTAACCCATTGGGCTATTCCATCCAGTTCACCATGATTGGTATATCAAAGGCTGTGGTACATTGTATGCGTTGTCCTGTCTGTAGAATGCTCTATATACAAGATCCTTTGCTACTAATGGAAAAATGTAGCAGGTTTCTTTTCTAAGACTGTAAAAATTACCAGATGTTTGACATCCAATAGCTGATGATTAATCAATGTGCTCTAGTAGTGTCGTAACAAAAACGAAGTTTTAAACTTTTTTATTTTTTATATATGTGGTTTATAGTTTATTTATTTTTCTATCCCACAGGTGTTACAAAAACAAAGTTTTAACCTTTCTTTTATTGTTATTTTGTTTTTGGGTTTTTTTTCTATCCCACAGGTGTTACAACAAGCAAAGTTTTAACCTTTCTTTTATTGTTATTTTGTTTTTGGGTTTTTTTTCTATCCCACAGGTGTTACAACAAGCAAAGTTTTAACTACTTTTTTTTTTTTTTCCAAATTATAATTTTTGTTTCTCTTTCTACCCCACAGGTGTTTGAAGTTCGCCGTTATCGGGAAGTTCTCTCGGCATACTGGCAAGTGGACAATCATGAGCACATTAATTCACTGTCGGAAATAATCCTCGGTCAGACAAAAGCTTACGTTTTCTTTGAAAAGAACTATGGTGACCTGCATTCATATGTGCGGCAAAAGAAGCGCTTAAAAGAAGAGGAAGCTGCCCGGCTTTTCCGACAGATTCTCTCAGCTGTCGAGCACTGTCACGCCAATGGAATAATACTCCGCGATCTCAAGTTGAGGAAGTTCGTCTTTAAGGACTCAGCAAGGTGCATTTTAGCTTTTGTTATATATATATATATACCATCTGCATATATTATCTGCAGTCGTTTTTTTCTTAGATAGGGGCAGGTTTTAGCTTGGTCACTTGAATGCTCTCGCTTGAGGTGCTTGCATCGCAGGATCAAACCACCTGTGAATTCATTCAGCTGATTGTTTCTTTTTCTCTTCCAACCAGTGTACCACAACTGGTCAAAGGCCGTGGTATGTGCTTTCCTGTCTTTGGGGGAAGTGCATATATAAAAGATCCCTTACTGCATTAGGAAACAATGTACATAGCAGGTTTCCTCTGATGACTACATGTCATAATTACCAAATGTTTGATATATCCAGAAGCCAATGATTAATTAATGAATGTGCTCTAGTGGTGTCGTTAAGCAAAAGAAGCTTCTTCTTTTTGGGGTATATTTGTTTACATGTGAAAAAAGACTATCCTGAGCTGGCTGCCTACAGGTGTAAATTTTTTTATCACCAATGCCAGGGGTCGAATTTTACGCTATTCCACAAATAGTAAATTTCGAAACAGAATAGTAAAACAATTCTTCCAATATTCTGTCATGAAAGTGAAACTAAAGCGCGGAATACCGAAAATCCCCTACAATTATTCCGCTTACACTTTTTCTTCAGCTACATTTTTCTGCAGAACAAATCCTCGCACTACTTTAGCACCTTTCTCGTGCACTTATCGGTACAAAATAAACATCTTTTTGGTCGAGACTAATGTTTAGAGTGAGTTTGTTTGTAATTCCACCTAGTACGCAGTAATGCATAGACTAGTGGTACATTAATAATTGAAGGGATAGTACATTTTTAGATGGAATAGTGTTTTGAAATTCACTATTCCTTTGGGATAGTGGTAAAAAAAAAAAAATCAACCCATGAATGCAGCCTTTTCTGTGACTAAAATTGCATAGTGTAATTGCATTTTCTTGTTTACAATATCAGTTACAGCGAACATTTTTGTTCCCTATCGCGTCGCGATTCGCTATTCAAATTTCAGAGGTTGTTACACAATTTTAAAACATTAAACAGTAGTTGCAAATCGATTTTCAATTGACTAGACATATCGCTAATTAATGAATATTTTTGAAAACAAAATGTTAACTGCAACCGGAGTTGGCTGCCTGTGTAATATTTTTTTATCAGTAATGCAGCCTTTTCTGCGACTAAAATTGCATATTGTAAAATTTAGCATTTTCTTGTTTATGACATTGATCAGTGTCATTTCATGATATTTATAGTGGCACAAAATGGATTTTACGTCCCAATAATTTACAGTGATTTATCCAGAATTTTTAGAAATTTGTGCCATTTAATCAAAATTAGCAGGTGCCTTGTGATCATGGGAAACTTGTTTTTAGATTTCGTTGATTAGTCGTACTTAATATCATAATCATGGGAAACAAAATTTAGTTTCTGTCAATTTTACCAACAGAAAGAATTTTTTGGGTATGGCACTATGGAATTTAATGCAACCACAGTCAACAAGGGGTATGGGCGGACTCCCCTCAGAAAGAAAATGGGTTATGTTTAGGGTTAGAGTTGAGAAAATCATATATATAGTAATGATAAGAGTCATTAATTTCTCAAAAGGTTAACTTAAAAAAAAAAATCTGCAAAACATTTGGGTATGGTGCCATACCTGTTTTTCCCTCTGGCAGAAACCTAATATCAGGGTTGAAAACCCTTAAAAATAAACTAATGTATTCCAGTGCTTGAATACCCTTGAAAATCATCTTGCGGTCTGGAAAACCCTTGAAAATGATAATTTGCTGTCAAATAAAATATAAACGCATAAAACGGAGGCTTTATTTACTTTATTTAACATGTAATTAAATTATTTGTTTCATTTCCGCGGCACAATCAAATGCCAATTGTCCGGCCAATCGATGTTTACCGGCTCAGTTGATGTGTGAATGTTTGTGGTTGTTTTTTATCTTGCGATGCGAGGATCACGCGGCCACGAGATCCAAGCGACAGCGTCGCCATATTGGAAAAGAAAGTTTGTCACTTTTTGCCGCTGGGTATTTAGCAAGTTCAGGGAGCGTGTCAAGTTAATGAATCTATTGTAAACCCACAAAGATGGTTGGCACTTGGGTGTTTAACGACCTGTGGAAACTCGGTACGGTCCTGGAATTTTGGTAAAGTTGACCTGGAAAGTGCTTGAAAAACCCTTGAATTTTGACTTCCTTTAAGTGTATGAACCCTGTAATATAAATATATATATCTATATATATCTATATGTATACATATAGTAACAGGTGTGTGATGTAGCCCAGTGGTAAAGCGCTTGCTTGATGGACGGTTAATTTGGGATTTATTCCTATCGGTGAGCTCATTGGGCTATTTCTTGCTCCAGCCAGTGTACCACGACTGGTATACAAAAGGCAGTGGTGTGGGATGGTACATATAAAAAAGATTGGTTGCTACTAATAAAAACAATGGTAGTGGGTTTCCTCTCTAAAAACTTATGTCAGAATTAATTTATGTTCAACATCCGATAGCTAATGATAAAATTAATAAATCAATGTCCTCCTAGTGGTGTCGTTAGACAAAGCAAACTTGTGTGTATATAGTAACTGTTAGGTGTATGTTTGCACTTGTACATGACTGTGCGTGCGTATACAGACATGTACATACAGGTGTAGTATTCACAGTACTTACAATGTCTCCTGTGTCACTGGGCGTAGTCTTGGTAGTAGACGTGGGCGTGTGTGTGCCCTGTCACTTGTCGATTGATGTGCTCCTTCATGCACCATCATGCACAGTACAGTCTTAGCTATTTGCCGCAGTCGATCAAAACAGTTGGACGCCCACCGACCTGGGCTTGGTCTAAATATAGTCGAGCGGTGAGATCAGCTTCTGGAGAGTTTTACCTGGGGCAGATGTCTATTAATAGCAATAGTCCATACTTTAACTGTTTGTCCTGTCTGTGGGAAAATGCATACTAGTATACAATGAAACCTCTCCAAACTGGACCCTCTGTAAACCGGACCCTTTGTAAACCGGAATTTCCTCAAAACCAGATAATTTCCACGTTCTTTTTTTCAAAAATCAGTAAAGAATTTAACCTCTCTAAACCGGATACCTCTTTATAACCGGACATTTTACTTGGTCTTTAGGGTGTCCAGTTTGGAGGAGTTTCACTGTGTATATATATATATAAAAGAACTCCAAGGGAAAATGTAATGCTCAGGTTTCCTCTCATGACTGTGTCAGAATTATCAAATTATGTTTGACATCCAGTAGCCGATGATTAATTTATCAGTGTGCTCTAGTGGTGTCATTTAGCTTACTGTTAGCTTTGTGGGTTTCTTTTCTTCTTCGTTTTTTTTTCTTTTCTTTTTGTTTTTCTTCTTTTCTTTCTGTTTTTTAAATTTGTAGATAAGGGTTAACATAAAATATGGTTTGTTTCTGGTTACCCAATGCACCATATGGCTAATTTTAATTAATCTGCAAATTCTAATCTTATATTTTAGTTTTTTTTAATTTTCAAGAAAACGGTACAGAACAATCATTTTGGTGTAGTGGTGATTAATTTACATTTGTTTTGAGTGTGTTGTTAAATAAAAGATGTCTTTCTTTCGTTTTGCAAAATGAAATATTTTTTCCTACCTACACTCTTGCTTGTTTACATGTAAGTTAATGCACAAATCTACATGGGAACAAATGTCATATAGTTAATTTTATTGCCTGGTTTTTTTGTGTTTTTTTTCATTATTAAACAGTGCCTTTATTTAAAAAAAAATTATCCTTCAGTTATTGGTAAAAACAAAAATTCTTCTTTCTTATGCCCTCCATAAAGGCAATGACCCTGGTTATTAAGGAATGTAAAATATTTTCACTTACACATTTTTTAACTTTCACATTATGGACATCATTTAAATTTGGGTAAATCAGGTATTTTTACCTAAAAATTAAGTTGTTTATTCTTTCCATCTAGCATTAAAAAAAAACATTTCTTTCCAGAGTATAAAAATAAAATCTTTGTTTCTTTCTTTCCAGAGTATTACAATCAAGTCTTTTTATAAATGATCAAATGTTTGACATCCAATAACCGATGATTAAGAAATAAATGTGCTCTAGTGGTGTCGTTAAACAAAGTATACCTATTCTTTCCAGAGTATAAAATTATACTGTTTTTCTTTCTTTTAAGAATATAAAAATTCAGCCTTTTTAAAAACAATTATTTCCAGAAGATAAAAATTCAGTCCTTGTTTAAACTTACTTTCCAGAATATTAAAATTCAGTCCTTGTTTAAACTTACTTTCCAGAATATTAAAATTCAGTCATTTTTTCTTTTCTTTTTTACTTTCTTTGCAGGGTATAACAATACATTTTATTTTTATTTCTCTCTAGAACATTACAATTAAGTCTCTTTATCTATTTTTTCCAGAATATTAAATTAATCTGTTTATTTTCTTTCTCTCCAGAACCCACTTGCGCCTGGATGGTTTGGAAGATGCTGTCGTCCTTGATGAAGAAACCAATGATTTGATGACCGACAAACATGGCTGCCCCGCCTACGTCTCGCCTGAAATTCTCGGGGCCACCGGCGGTGCTTACTCCGGGAAGGCGGCTGACGTCTGGAGTCTCGGGGTGATGCTTTACACCATGTTGGTGGGGAGGTACCCCTTCCACGACTCGCAGCCCCTGGCACTGTTCGGCAAGATCAAGCGTGGACAGTTCTCGGTTCCAGACTCGGTGGCGCCTAAAGCAAAGTGCTTGCTCCGAAGCTTATTACGCAGGGAGCCATCGGAACGTTTGTGCGCCAATCAAATTTCCCAGCACCCTTGGTTCAAGGGTCACTGGTCGTCGGGCGTGTCCGGTCGCGCCAGTCCGCGCGTTTCGTCCGATCAGACTGTCCCTGATGTTCCGTACTTCAACGAAACTGACAGTTTCTATTTATGAATAATATAATTGATTATGCTTTCCACGGGGTTACTTTTTTTCTCTTTTTTTTTTTGATCATTTGTGATTCTGTCAGATTGTAAAAATTTATCACTTGGTTTGTTTTTTTGTGAGTCCAAGAAATGGATGTTGGATTTAATCTAATACGTTGCAGTTTTTGTTGCTCAGGAAAGAAATTGGCCTAGTATTCGGAATTAAATAACAATTTTTGTTTATGTGTGTAAACACTAAAAGAAATGTAATGTGGCAAAAAAGAAGAAAAAACAAACGGGGGGGGGGGAAAGGAAAATCGGACAAAACATGTTCTTGCTGCAGAAATGGACGGATTACATTCTTCAGGCAGCCACGGTTACCACGGAGATGGTCAAGTCATGTATTTCCCGTTTCCATGGTGCCAAAGTACTGTTTATCTGAATGCAGGTGTGTTGTGTGCGTGAGTGTTTGTGTCTGTTTGTGTGTGTGATTTATCAGAAACGGCATTCTGAAACCGTGTGATCCTACTGTTGTGTGAACGTTAATTCCATCGTTTTGGTTGTACACTGTGTGTATGAATGTTCGACACTGAGATTCATTACTTGATTCCTTATATACGTGGGGGGTTTTCGGCTGGCTACACTGGTCATAAAATAAACTTGAAACGCTGATGTTTTCACTCATCATTCTAGTTTATACACACACACTTTAATTTATTCTCAATTTACAACTAATGTATTCATAATTTTTCAGGGCTAGCTGTGGGTGAGCAAAACAGTTTGCCAAATTATCTTTAAAAAAAAGATGTTATTTTCCTACAAAACACCAATTATTACTTTTTTTTTTTTGCACATACATGTATGTATTATACATTGTTTCACTCTGCTCGATTCAAGGTGGCCATCTTATTTTAAATTGGAAAGAAGGAGGCTTTGTTTTAATGAGCATAGTGCTCCTTTCTTCTTCTTTTGGGGGGGGGGGGGGGTAACAAGCAAATCCCGTGCATAGAACTTTAAAAAAAAAAAAATTGTTTTAATCGACATTGCAACCTCTCTAAACCGGACACCCTCCGGACCAAGTAAAATGTCTTGTTTTAGAAGTTATCCAGTTTAGAGAGGTTAAGTTCTGTATTGATTTTCAGAAACAGACCATTAAAAAAAAGTCTGGGTTTTGGGAAATTACGGTTTACAGAGGGTCCTGTTTTGAGACGTTTCACGGTATTACATGATCATGTATGCTTCTCATTGGCATTAACTGTGATGTGGCAGTATGTATGTGTGTGTGTGTGTTTTTGTTTCATTGTCCATTGGTGATTTTCTGATGCTCATGAATTCAAAGTTTCCGGTCGCCATGGCAACAGAAATTGTACATGATGTGGCGTGCTTTCATACCAAATTTTGTTTATTGGTGTACCCTAGTAACATGCATTAACCCTTTTGCTATCACGAAACAGCCATGTACGTGTTCGTAGCAGTGAGAGTTGTAGACAATGTACATGTGAATGTACGCATAGTTCTGCTACCTAGAGCTGAAAGGGTTAAAAGCAAGTGGAAATAAATGGCAAAGCATCGCATACTCGCAAATACAATCCAGTATACCACAGAAAAACATCGGCTTAACGTGTAAATACAAAACACAAAGAAATATATATATTAAAGTCTGCTGATTTTATCATTCTACTGGCACAGGTATGTGTATGCAGGGCTTTAGATTGCATCAAAGTGGAGGCTATAAACATTGTGCCCAGAATACATATGCTCAATATAGTCGCACCCAAAAATAAAAACGCTCATATTAACTGCAAACATGCTGACCTCAAAATATTTAACCTCAAAACAGCTGAAATGTTATTAGAATTACATTAAAATAACTTGAAATGCATTTCTGAAATTGACATGTCTCCAGCAGATGTTCATAACAGTACTAAACTAAAACCTTGCTGTGCTGGGAAAAGATATCTCACCATTGTGCCCAAACTATCTAAAGTCGTGTATGTACTTGGGCTTGAACAGATTCTGCACCAATTGTAAGTCCTATGTTCCAGTATAATGTGGACAATGTTGAGGGTTTAAAAATGATAAACACATTTATTATTCTAATGGTACATGTTCACAGACTGGTACATGTTCACAGACTGGTACATGTTCACAGACTATCTATGCAGTGTTGGTTTACAACTCATTCTGGTCTTTAGGAAATCAATCGTCTCTGATTGGGGATTGTGCTTGTGTGTACAGTACACAATGCAACTGTAAAGTCAACTAGTAACTCATAGGGTGTTTTTGTTGGGGTTTTTTTTTGGGGGGGGGGGGGGGGGGGGGGAGTTGTCGGGTAGAGGGGTGAATAACTACTGTAGCCGAGTATACCATTGCAAAAATAATCGTCTATTAATTCCAAGGACCCACAATTAATTAATTAATGTTATACTTCCCTCTGGTCACACATCGGCACAGGCATTCTGTGTAATGCGGTGGAAACCACCTAGACCGACGTCCACGCCTAGTTGATTTTGTGGTTGATTCTTGTACTGTAACGGTGTTTTATGACCGTTTTGCACTAATTCTACAAAAATGGAACACAGTTTACAACTGTCCAGCAGAAACAACAAAAAGAGAATAATTTGGTCATTGATGACGTTCAGACTTGTGATGAGATAAAGAACACGAAGTAAATTATAATTTTTAATTATGGTTGTGAAATAATTTGTAATGTTATACAATGTTTATGGAAATGATTTTTTTTTTTTTTTTTTTTTTTTTTTTTTTATTATTATAAATACATTATAGAAAGTCGAGTTGGGTATCAAAGCATTCTAGAGCCAAGATTTGTGTATGAAAACTGTTTTCTAATCAATTTTCAAGAGTCGCTTGTGTATGAAAAACAAGTCTTGGCGAAACAACATCAAAATATATGTTATTGCGTAGGTGAGACGAAAGACACGGATTGTATCAAAATATAAAACATGGAAGTTTACACCGTTTCCTTCAGTCGTTTTGTAAACAGTTCAAACAGAATGGGCCGAATCTACAAAGCTTGTTTTAGACTTGCACGCGTGTAACTACATGCATTTATTATGCTTAAACACCTGCGTTTAAGATAAACAGACTTCGTAAATTCGGCCCCTGGGGCCTAATTCACTAAACTCTCGCAACTTTACGATCTCGCAGTGCAATGGTAAAAGACTTGCAAAGAGGACGCTTTGTTGTCTAACAGAGCCTAAGAGAACTTGGTGAATTAGGCCCAGATGTTTAGCTAAAAAATATTGTTTGTTTTGTAGCGACGAAATTTTAATTAATTGATGTGTAATAATCGCTCTTCCCTGGTAAAAAGGCGAATATTCACTTGTGCTCTCTCATCTACACGCATGTTGAAAGTGCTAGGAGAGCAGCAAATTGATCGCCTTGCAGTAACAGTTTTAAACTAATTTTTTTATTATTATTTTCATAATTTCTCGCCTAGCATCATTTTAGGAGAGTGATCTTCAGCTCACCTCGATTTTGTGTTTGGCGAAGATTGAATATAAAACTGACCGAATAGAATATTTTCAGGTGCCATTAAAATGCGTGTTTCCAGGCTTTTTTATTTTTATTTCTTTCTTTTGTTTTTTTTCTTCTTTTTTTCCCCCCCATTGTGTAGGTCAACCGCCGTCTAATTGTCTTTGAGCGTTTACAAAAGGTATGGAAACTGGCGTTTTCGCACGAAGTATATATATTTATTTTACATGTTTGAAGGAGTAAATTTTCTTTCCATTTATTTATTATTTGTGAGTGTCGGTCGTCTGTGAACAGGGTCGTAAAGCTGTCCAACGATATTGTCGAGTTTATGTCAGGATGATGTATAGCTTTCTAGGGTGATACTTAATATTGTAATAGCTCATTAAGTGAGATTCTCTCCATTCTTTCGTGGGCAGGTCCAGGAGAAGGGAAGGTGGGTTGCAGA
Organism: Gigantopelta aegis; assembly: GCF_016097555.1. Lineage (NCBI taxonomy): Eukaryota > Metazoa > Mollusca > Gastropoda > Neomphalida > Peltospiridae > Gigantopelta > Gigantopelta aegis. The sequence goes on along the minus strand of NC_054705.1, from coordinate 32,492,324 downwards.
GGTATTCAATGGGTGGTTTTTGTTTTAGGGTTTCAATAAATAAAAAAATTCAGTGTGCGTGTTTTACGCATATTTACATGATGTACATGGTGTGTTTTTGGGTCAGTTTGTTACTTTCTCACGAACAAAGGTTTGTACGTTGGGGTTGGGGTGGAGGGGTGGGGGTCTTCTATTTTTACTATTTATCAGTCGTGGTGTATACCGTAAGTACTGTTGAAACGTGCTTATAAAAATAAGAACTATGGTATGTGGTCGTAGTGGAGTTTCTTTGGGTTTTTTTTTTTTTTTTTTTTTTGGGGGGGGGGGGGGGTTTTAAAATTAACTCAAAATGTCGCCATGACCATGTCATCCATAAGTAAACCGTACAAACAAACTGCTACGTGTTTACCAGTCTTAAGTCGTCTGAACTAAGTCCTTGTTTTCTCGCTCTCTCTTTTTCAAAACGTCGCCCACACCACCAACTCCCATCAGAATCCTGGATCTTGCCATGATAGTGAGTCGTGTCAAGATCGTGAAGTCTTAGAATCGATAGTCGGTGAGATATTTGCACGATTTGACGGTTGTACATGTTTTGTGGTCGGTCTTAATTTATCCCTGTTTGTTACTTTCTGGTGCTGTACACTCGCTCGTCCAGACACGAGGTCGTAGCAGTACAGCGCTATTACCCAGTTTACAGTCAATAAAATATAGTTGGAAAAAAAACCCAATTGTTTTGTTCTTAATCATTTTGAGAGGCATTTTGGAATGGGCGGTACCAGGCCAACGACGAATGTTGATCGAAAGATTTTATTTAATTTCATTTCAACTAACATGTATTTTGTGCTTGTATCCAATTGCCAACGACGAATGTTGATCGAAATAGTTCAACTTGTGTCGTGCTTATATCCAATTAAGGTTCAAGCACGCTGTCCTGGGCACACAGCTATCTGGGCTGTCTGTCCAAGACTGGGTTAGTTGGTTAGTGAGAGAGAAGAGAACTCGCTCTGGGTTGGAGCTGGTACGGGGTTGCGAACCTTCTGCCTGCCAGCCTGTAGTCCGATGGCTTAACCACGACAACACCGAAGCCGGTGAATGATTTGTAAAAGCGACGCCGCACGAAACTAGTGTGTCTCGTACACGAATAGCCGATTGTGATGACAACATTACGACTATAATTATCGGTTGCTATGCAATTGCTATTCTCGTACGAAGCACTTGAATTGTGTGACGTTGCCTTAACGTGCTTGAACCTGAGAAGTGGCATGTTCCTGACATGGACTATTTCTGTTGCGTAATACTTGCAATTTCCTTTACAGGCAAAACTAAAGCTTGTTTTGTTTAACAACACCATCAGAGCACATTAAAGAAAAAGAAAGAAATGTTTTATTTAACGACGTACTCAACATATTTTATTTACGGTTATATGGCGTCAAACGTAATATGGTCAAGGACCACAGATTTTGAGAGGAAACCCACTGTTGCCATTTCATGGGCTACTCTTTCCGATTAGCAGCAAGGGATCTTTTATTTGCGCTTCCCACAGGCCTTTGTTGAACCAGTTATGGATCACTGGTCGGTGCAAGTGGTTTACACCTACCCATTGAGCCTTGCGGAACACTCACTCAGGGTTTGGAGTCGGTATCTGGATTTTAAAAAACCCATGCCTCGACTGGGATCCGAACCCAGTACCTACCAGCCTGTTGACCGATGGCCTAACCACCAGAGCACATTAATTAAGCATTGGCTCTTGGATGTTAAATAGCTGCTTATTTTGACTCTTAGTTTTAGAAGAAACCCGCTACTTTTTTCCATTAGCAGCGAGGGATTCGTTATATAAATATCTCCACGGACAGGACATACCATTGCATTCATGTCACTGACGAAGCCAGAGGGGGGCAGAAGTTCGTTTTGTTTAACAACACCACTAGAGCACATTGATTTATTAATCATCGGCTATTGTATGTCAAACATTTGGAAACTTTGAGTCTTAAAAAGAAAACTCGCTACATTTTTCATCAGTAGCAAGGGTTATTTTTACATGCACCATCCCACAGACAGGAGAGCACCTACCACTGGCTTTGATATACCAGTCGTGGTGCACTGGCTGGAAAGAGAAGTAGCCGGATGGGGATCGATCCTAAACCGATCGGGCATCAGGCGGGCGCTTTACCACTGGGCTATATAGGAGAAATTATGGATCCAAATTTGAACAGTAAGTTGTAGACGTAGAGCAATCTCGGGGCGGGATGTAGCTCAGTTGCGGAACACTCACTCAGGGTTTGGAGTCGGTATCTGGATTAAAAATCCCATGCCTAGACTGGGATCCGAACCCAGTACCTACCAGCCTGTAGACCGATAGCCTAACCACGACGCCCAGTCCAACTAAGCCCTAAAAAAGAAAGTACATGTCCTAGGAGAGGGTGCGCAGCGGAACTCATGGCGAGTTGATGGGATGATCGGCTCGAAACTTCGGGAAGAAGTGAAGCAGGTCGATGCAGCACTCTTCCCGAAGTATTGCTGAGTAGTCTTCCGGAAGTATCAGCTTGATAATCCGATGGACGATTGGATTATCCATGTCTGATTTCAGCAAGGCTGCCGGTACATCCCGTTCCGCTCCGACGTCAGGTAGTAGTTGCGACTTCCTTCGACGTACTGGAACTGATACCGCCCTTGACCAGTTGGTGTTAGTCTCCAGCTCTTGGTGACGAAGGGGCCTGGCAACTGAGAGGTCGAGTGATCTCCTCCTTCACACAGTCGCGGTACCGTCCAGGAAGCTTGTTGCGTGCGATCTGTGGTGGAGAGAGAGAAACCTCGACGTTTGATAAACACAACCGCATTCTGCGCTGTCTCAAAATGCGCACCTTTTCCCTTCAAATGGCATTAATCCTACGGGACATTCCAAATCCATAGCACCCAAGCCTGCTACCGACCCCGGTAGGGCTGCTGGTGATCTCTTGCACCGGTCACTTCTCCACCCACCTCATCCTTTTCTGTCCTGGACGGAGGGGCCGGCCGAGGCTGGTACCTGTGCCCATGACAGGCGGGCGCTAAAACAGATTGCTCTGAATTAGCACGTTAATCCCTAACCATACATTGAATGACAGAGTACTCGGGTTATTCACACATACACGGACCAACACACACGTAATACAATTATTATGACTTTAAGAATATCGGTCGCTCACTTCTGTGGGCTTGTGGCGCAATGGATAACGCGTCTGACTACGGATCAGAAGATTCCAGGTTCGAATCCTGGCAAGCTCGAGTAATTACTTTTATAGATTTTATTTCAATTTACTTTTATTATTATTTCTTTTTGTGGTCATAACGAAAGTTCCATTTTAATGTTTATCGTTCAATTTAGTTTTCATTTTACATCCTTCAAGTGATCTTATGTTATTACCACAATCATATCACTATAATATTATATACTCAAGCCTGGAGTAATACACACACAAACACACAAATCTGCCTGTCTGTCTAGCTAGCTGGCTACATATCTATATTTCTGTCCATTTATTTATCTAACCATCCAACCATCCATCCATCCATCCATCCATCCATGCATCTGTATGTATGTATGTATGTATGTATGTATGTCTGTATGTCTGTGTGTTTATCTATCCATCTTTTTATATCTCTGTCTGTCTGTCTGTCTGTCTATCTATTTATATATTTATATTTATCTATCAATATGTCTGTCCATCCGTCCGTCTAGATAGCTACCTACATAAGTATCTATCTATCTATCTATCTATCTGTCTGTCTGTTTGTCTATCTATCTATCTATCTATCTATCTATCTATCTATCTATCTATCTATCTATCTAATCTATAGTACCTATCTATCCGTTTATCCATATGTTTGTATATTTATAGTGCACTTTAGTACATGTATATTATACTGTCACCCCATCTACGGTCTTATTTTCAGTCAATTAATAACGAAAGTATACAACGTCGTCAGGGCCGTACCCTGACCAAAATCTATGGGGGGGGGGGGGGGGGGGCACTAAATTTTATAAATTTTTTTAACATACTATAAAGATTAAACATTTCTATGCTATTACTGGAGATATATAAAAAAAAAAAAAAGGACAAGATTCTCAGGGGGGCAGCTGCCCCCCCTTCCCCCCCCCCCCCCCCCCCCCCCGGAGGGTACGGCCCTGGTCGTCATCTTCTTCGTAATAGGCTATGACTAGTATACAAATTTACCGTCAGTTTTATTTTCGATAGCAACCTACGTGCAGGATGTTCTCTACTTTCGATATTGCTAGAAGGGCCCAATCTAATCGAACTTCCGGATAGCCTACTCGCTCATTTGTTAGCTCAAGCTGGAATATTGTGCAATGTGGCTCGTCCCGGTTCGTAACCCACTAACTGACAGCAGGACACGTTTACAAGGTCAGGCTTGTTTCCTGGAGAAAACAAATCGACCTGACTATTTGTTTACTCACTCGTAACAAGACATTTACAACAACAACAAAAATAAATAATAATAAATAAATAAATAAAAAAAGAAGAGGAAAGTATTTCAAAGGGAAAGAAAAAGAAAGAAAGGAATGTTTTATTTAACGACGCACTCAACACATTTTATTTACGGTTATATGGCGTCAGACATAATATGGTTAAGGACCACACAGATTTTGAGAGGAAACCCGCTGTCGCCATTACATGGGCTACTCTTCCGATTGGCAGCAAGGGATCTTTTATTTGCACTTCCCACAGGCAGGATGGCACAAACCAAGGCCTTTGTTGAACCAGTTATGGATCACTGGTCGGTGCAAGTGGTTTACACCTACCCATTGAGCCTTGCGGAGCACTCACTCAGGGTTTGGAGTCGGTATCTGGATTAAAAATCCCATGCCTCGACTGGGATCCGAACCCAGTACCTACCAGCCTGTAGACCGACGCCACCGAGGCCGGTATATTTCAAAGGGATATTTAACAACTCGGTACATTTTAAATTACGGTTATGTGATGTCTAATATATGATGTATTACGTCACTTGGGTGTAAAGTGAGTGAGTTTTTGAGGTGGGGGTGGGTGGGTGGGGGTGGGGGCTTGGGGTGGGGGTGGGGTGGGTTGGGTGTTCAGGTGGGGGTGGCGGAAAATGATATTAGATAGACAAAGAGAAACAGGGAGCGAGACATACAGAGAGAAATGTTTTATTTAAAGCCGCACACCCTAGTTCCATCCAGCGAAAATAAATTATAATTTGGTTAATCTACAAACCTATAACACACTTAGATCACGTTTTTATTAAATGGAGTGAAAAAGCAGGTTTTATATCGATAAATGCCATGGGAATCCCCATGTCCCAATTGCTTGAAATAATTTTGAAAGTTAGTATTTTGATGTCACCGGTAGATGTCGCTCGAAGCACAACAATGCCTACGTCACGACAAATTTCACAGACTTGGGGTGCGTTTCTTTCACCTCTCCTGGACATGTTCCAACTGTTCTGTCCTGGTTGTATCCCCTCTCCAGATATCGTAACACTTAGCAAAATTATTGGTTTTAAGGGTTTGTAACGTTTTGTATTGAGACACTTACTTGTCTGAACTTTATTGTTACTGAAAATGTTCACGAACTGTGAAGAAAAATCTCACAAATGAACAACAACAAATCGGATGTTGATTGCGCGAACCGTGCACGAGAAAACAAACCGAACCAAAATGATAACGGTCACGTGGTATACCAACGTCTGTGACATTGAAATGGAAATATCCCCTCTAAAAATAGATTAGACCTTGTCTGCTCAACGGTTTTTTCTCAAACGTGCGTCCGTTTTTAAGAAATATGAAAAATGTATTTTGTGGTATTACAAACACCAGGATTACCAGGATTACCAAAAATCACTTCAGGTGAATGGAAATGTATATTCTAAATAATAAACGGTAAGTAGAGTGCAATTTTATTTGTGAAAAAATGGGTTTAATAGCGAAAAACAACGCCGTAATGGTTAACAACTAGCCGTAACTAGGTTGTGTCCCTTTAACGACACACTCAACACATTTTATTTACGGTTATATGGCGTCAGACATATGGTTAAGGATCACACAGATATTGAGAGAGGAAACCCGCTGTCACCACTGCATGGGCTACTCTTTTTCGATTAGCAGCAAGGTATCTTTTATATGCACCATCCCACAGACAGGGTAGTGCATACCACGGCCTTTGATATACCAGCCGTGGTTCACTGGCTGGAACGAGATATAGCCCAATGGGCCCACCGACGGGGACCGATTCCAGACCGACAGCGCATCGAGAGAGCGCTTTACGTCCCGTCCCGAGAGAGACAGACAGAGACGGAGTCAGACAGAGTTCGATGGACAGAGGAAGGGGGGGGGGGGGAGAGAGAGAGAGAGAGAGAGAGAGAGAGAGAGAGAGAGAGAGAGAGAGAGAGAGAGAGAGAGAGAGAGAGAGAGTAATGAATGTTTAACGACACCCCAGCACGAAAAATACATCGGCTATTGGATGTCAAACTATGGTAATGCAAACAAATAAGGTGATGATCAACATCAATATAAAACTTGAAGATTTAAATAAAAAAACAGAGTAAAGAACTGTACAAAAATACAAATATTACAGATAGATACTGACTTACTCAAAATTTCAATTTGTGCTGTATTGGCCATTCTCAAAGAGAATGTTACACCCCTGCACCACGGTGAGGTTACAGCACGCGCAGGAGAGAGAGAGAGAGAGAGAGAGAGAGAGAGAGAGAGAGAGAGAGAGAGAGAGAGAGAGAGAGAGAGAGAGAGAGAGAGAGAGAGAGAGAGAGGGAGGGAGAGAGAGAGAGAGAGAGATGGAAACAAAGACAGACAGACAGATATGATTATTTCGACAGTTGAGAAATTTATATAAACAGGGAGTGAAGAAAGCATAGAGCGAGGGAGGGAGAGACAGAGACAGGGCGAGGTAGTGGAGGGGAACATACTACCGCTACACCGGTTAATCATACAGAAAAAAAGTATCAAGTGAATATTTATATGAAACTTTTTATAGGCAGGTGAGTACAAACCACAGCCTTTGATATACCAGTCGTGGGACACTAGTTGGAACGTGAAAATACTCCAGTCCATCGAGAGCGATCAATTCCTCGACCACACCTCAGTCGAGGGCCGTTATAAATAAAAACAATAAATAAATGAATATTTGTAGAACAGGCTGATTTTTGCCCGAATTAAAGGAAAATTCCCGAATCTGGATAACAACAATTATTTATGTATGTGTATTAGCGTTGCTGCTAAACAGTTATATAGTGTTAAAAACTATGTAGTTTTACAGGGAAATACAGCTAATAATTTTGTTAGAATTATGGAAATATATGGCGAAAACGTTTCAGGCCAGGGGCCTATTTCACAAGACATCGTAAGTTTACGTCTGCGACTAGCAGTTATGTATTCCAGGCATACTCGTGTTTGGCATCTATTTCACGAAGAAATTTGCATCATTACAGAAGATAGAACATTTTAAGGACACAAGAAAATGAAATATGTGTATTTTAAACTATATTTGTTGTACTATAATAGCAATAAAAATTGTGGTTTAGTCGTAGATATACGTTTACGTGCAAAACTAGGGTTACGATGTTTTGTGAAACTGAGCCCATTTATTTCGAATGTCGCTATCGTTTTCGCCCGAATTTGCGGGTTTTTTCCAGCCCCTCATGCCCCCTTTCCTGTACGCTTATGCACTGAGGTGATTCGATCTGCATATTGAGATAGATCCCACCCCACGGTACGTGTTCAAAACATTCGCCTCCCCGCGCATGCTTGTGTGTATGTGTGTGTGTGTGTGTGTGTGTGTGTACATGTATATGTGTTTGCATGTGTGTGTGTTAATATGTGTGTGTGTATGTATGTGTGCATGCATGTGTGCGTGTGCGCGCGCGCGTGTTTCTGGGTATATTAATAGTCTATGTGTGCGTGTGTGGGTGCGCGCGTGTATGTATGTATGTGTGCGTATGTATGAGTGCGTGTGCGTGAGTCAGTGCGCGTGTATTTATATATGATTATGGAAACTATTGTAAAGTAAAATACATTATTATGAAATGATTTTAGGCCCTATATATACCTTTAAATACTGATATATATATATATATATATATATATATATATATATATATATATATATATATATATTATTTATTTATTTATTTATTTACATGCGTAGTCTATTATGCTTTCCAAACAATTCTGGTGTCACGTATTTATAACTGTGTCACCCATTTTTATCAGGTGTACATGTCTTGATCAAAATGCAATACAATACAATAACTTTATTTCCATGTTCATATATGATAATAAAAACAGTCTGGCTGACCAGCAAAAATAAAGTACATAAAATATTAATCGCTAACAACTAAACACTGAACTAAAACGGCTGAAGCTGACGCAATACATGACGGTGCGCGTGCCGAAATACATGCGCATGACCTAATTAACCCGACAATATCCCTTTTACAACGGATATCGGTTGACATAGAATATATTACAGCGCCTTGCGTCATGCGGTAAATAGTAACATTCAGAAAGTGTGTATTGTTTAACGACGACACTAGAGCACTCGGCTAATGCAATGAATGCCAAACATTTGATAACTCTCGTACGGTCACTGCTGACCAGAAGTATACAAGTAACGTTTCGAGACGGAACTACTTTTTACACTGTTGCGGTCAGCAAAGGGAGGTTGACCTTTAACCCTACAACAAAATAATAATAAATAATTTTATAAATAACAATATATTTATAGTTAGTATATATACATAATCATGGGCTAGATATGCATGTGTGTGTGTGTGTGTGTGTCAATGTGTGTATATATTTAAATCTGTCAATGTGTGTATATATATATTTGTGTGTGTGTGTGTGTGTGTGTGTGTGTGAATGTGTGTATATATTTGTGTCTGTGTGTGTGTGTGTGTGTGTGTGTGTGTGTGTGTGTGTATGTGTGTCCAGACCCGTAGGAACACTATTGGGGGTTAGGGGGCTGAAGCACAAACTCTAGTGGGGACCAAAGTCTCTAGAATAAATAGGGTGCACAAGCCAGATTTTAAAAAGCTTTCTTTATATAGAGGGCAAACAAAAACGCCAGATATTTACGTCCTCAAGTAGCCCCCCCCCACCCCCCGCACCCCACACACCTCGGTTCCTACGAGACTGGGGTGTTCTTTTGTGTAATTTAGTGATTTGTGTTTGCATGTCGATTATTTTAACAATATCAGTCATTTATCACACGGGGTTTGATGCGCGGTTGGTTTGGGATCGATCCCCGTCAGTTATTTCTCGTTCCAGCCAGTGCACCACGACTGATACATCAAAGGCCGTGGTATGTGCTATCCTGTCTATGGGATGGTGCATATAAAATATCCCTTGCTGCTAATTGAAAAGAGTAGTCCATGAAGTGGCGACTGCGGGTTTCCTTCCTCAATATCTGTGTGGTCCTTAACCATATGTCCGACGCTATATAACCGTAAATAAATTGCAATTATAAAACGCATCGATCATAAATTGATTTCTTTCTTCCTTTTTGGGCCGGAAATAGCCCAGTGATAAAGCGCTCGCCTCATGCGTGGTCGGTCTAGGATAAATCCCCGTCAGTGCGCCCAATAGGCTATTTCTCGTTCTAGCCAGTGCACCACGACTGGTTTATCAAAGGCCGTGGTATGTGCTATCTTGTCTGTTGGATGATGCATATAAAAGATCCCTTGCTATTAATAGAAACATATAGCGGGTTTCATCTCTAAGACTATAATATGTTAAATTACTATATGTTTGACATCCAATAGCCGATGAGTAATAAATCAACGTGCTCTAGTGGTGTCGTTGAACAAAACAAAGTTTGTCTTTTTTTTTCCTTTTTGTTTTGGAATGGGGCAGAGGAGTATATTGTTATTTTATTGTTATGTACTCTTGTTATCTAGGATAATACATTTAAATGTATCGACTCACAGTAGGTGCTACCAGCCTCGGTGGTGTCGTGGTTAATCCTTCGGACATAAGGCTGGTAGGTACTGGGTTCGCAGCCCGGTACCGGCTCCCATGTACAACAAGTTTTAACGACTCAATGTATCGGTATAAGACCACTACACCAATTTCTCTCAACTAACCACAAACCCTCTGTACTGGACAAACAGCCCAGATAGCTGAAGTGTGTGTGCCCAGGACAGCGTGCTTTGTACCTTAGTTGGATATTTATAAGCAGGAAAGTAAGTTGAAATTAATGAATGAAGTGGATGCTAGTTTATTTGGTCATCTGGGTGTGTAACAGAATGCTTTCCAGGGAACCGTTGTTCTGTACGCGTGTCGGTTACGCAACTTTAAAATCACGAGAACCGCCAATCGGTTAGGCTTACGTGTTGAGCAATTACATTCTAAAATTAAAAGTGCCATATATGAGTAATGAAAGTGAAAATCAGTTTATATTTTTAAATACATTTGAACCACCAATATAGCACAGAACCATAGTTCAAGTGTTTTAGGATTAGGTAGACCTAACTCATCGGTTATGAGAACTATATTCACGTAACAGAACAATCGGTTACCTAAGTAAAACTCACGTGAACTGACTTCCGGTTACCTAAGATTTTAAAATATTGTCCCCTGCTTTCAAAACTAAATGTTTAAATTTCGGGAATTTGTAAAGTTAAAGTTAAATTTTTTTTTTTTACCGACACCGCTAAAGAACATTGATTTTATTAATCATCGACTATTGGATGTCAAACATTTGGTAATTTTAACATTTAATCTTAAAGAGGAAACCCGCTACTCCTTTCCATTAGTAACAACGGATCTTTTATATGCACCATCCCGCAGACAGGACAGTACGTACCACAGCCTTTGATATACCAGTCGTGGTGCACTGGCTGGGACGAGAAATAGCCCAATGGGTTCACTGACGTGGGTTGATCCTAGACCGCACCATTCCGCAGACAGGACAGCACATACCACGGCCTTTGATATACCAATCGTGGTGCACTGGCTGGAACGAGAAATAGCTCAATGGGTTCACTGACGTGGGTTGATGCTAGACCGACCTCGCACTATGATCAGGGGAGCGCTTTACAACTGGGATTCGTCCCGCCCCGGGAATTTGTAAAGCAATATATAAATACACTCGTGACACCGCATTCCCCAGGAAGTATTCTTCGGGGTAGATTTACACCAGGATACGAAAGGGTTTTCCGCGCCAGTGGGCGTCCACAAGTAGGCTGTGTGGCCGGAGCAGGAAGGTGTTTACCGTTTGAGATGCAACGAGTCACACTTCACTTCAACTAATTTTCGTGTTTATATTCAATTACGGTTCAAGCACGCTGTCCTGGGCTCAGCTATCTGGGCTGTCTGTCCAGAACAGTGGGTTAGCTGGTAGAACTCGCGTTAAAACTCGCTCTGGGTGGGAGCCGGTACTGGTCTGCGAACCATATACTCACCAGCCTTATGTCCGATGGCTTAACCACGACACCACCGAAGCCGGTAATGAGTCACAAAATTAACTCCAGCCCCAATCCCCATCCCCGGTACACCGATTGGGGCATAAGAAGAAGAAGAAGAGGTACAAGAAGAAGAAGAGGTACAAGAAGAAGAAGAGGTACAAGAAGAAGAAGAGGTACAAGAAGAAGAAGAGGTAGAAGAGGAAGACGTAGAAGAGGAAGACGTAGAAGATGAGGAAGAAGTAGAAGAAGAAAAACGGAAGAAGAAGTACATCTCCACTACACCGATTGGGGCATTAAAAGAAGAAGAAGAAGAAGAAGAAGAAGAAGAAGAAGAAAGAAGAAGAAGTACATCTCCACTACACCGATTGGGGCATTAAAAGAAGAAGAAGAAGAAGAAGAAAGAAGAAAGAAGAAGAAGACACCGAGCATTAAAAGAAGAAGAAGAAGAAGAAGAAGAAGAAGAAAGAAGAAGAAGTACATCTCCACTACACCGATTGGGGCATTAAAAGAAGAAGAAGAAGAAGAAGAAGAAGAAGAAGAAGAAGAAGAAGAAGAAGAAGACTAGACAAGAAGAAGAAGAAGAAGAAGAAAGAAGACGAAGAAGAAGTAGAAGAAGAAGAAAGAAGAACAAAAAGAGGAAGAGGTAGAAGATGAAGAAGAAGAAGAAGAAGAAGAAGAAGAAGGAGAAAGAAGACGAAGAAGAAGTAGAAGAAGAAGAAAGAAGAACAAAAAGAGGAAGAGGTAGAAGATGAAGAAGAAGTACATCTCCAGTATATCGATTGGAGCATTAAAATAAGAACACGAAGAAGAAGAAGAAGAAGAAAGAAGAAGAAGAAGAAGAAGAAGTACATCTCCACGACACCGATTGGGGCAGAAAAAGAAGAAGAAGAAGAAGAAGAAGAAGAAGAAGAAGAAGAAGAAGGAGAAAGAAGAAGAAGAAGAAGAATAGACGAAGAAGAAGAAGAAGAAGGAGAAAGAAGACGAAGAAGAAGTAGAAGAAGAAGAAAGAAGAACAAAAAGAGGAAGAGGTAGAAGATGAAGAAGAAGTACATCTCCAGTATATCGATTGGAGCATTAAAATAAGAACACGAAGAAGAAGAAGAAGAAGAAGAAGAAGAAGAAGAAGAAGAAGAAGAAGAAAGAAGAAGAAGTACATCTCCACTACACCGATTGGGGCATTAAAAGAAGAAGAAGAAGAAGAAGAAGAAGAAGAAGAAGAAGAAGAAGAAGGAAGAAGAAGAAGAAGAAGTAGACGAAGAAGAAGAAGAAGAAGGAGAAAGAAGACGAAGAAGAAGTAGAAGAAGAAGAAAGAAGAACAAAAAGAGGAAGAGGTAGAAGATGAAGAAGAAGTACATCTCCAGTATATCGATTGGAGCATTAAAATAAGAACACGAAGAAGAAGAAGAAGAAGAAGAAGAAGAAGAAGAAGAAGAAGAAGAAAGAAGAAGAAGTACATCTCCACTACACCGATTGGGGCATTAAAAGAAGAAGAAGAAGAAGAAGAAGAAGAAGAAGAACAAAGAAGAAGAAAAAGAAGAAGAAGAAGAAGAAGAAGAAGAAGAAGAAGAAGAAGAAGAAGGAGAAAGAAGACGAAGAAGAAGTAGAAGAAGAAGAAAGAAGAACAAAAAGAGGAAGAGGTAGAAGATGAAGAAGAAGTACATCTCCAGTATATCGATTGGGCATTAAAATAAGAGGAAGAAGAAGAAAAGAAGAAGGGGGGGAAGAAGAAGAAAAGGAAGTGAATCTCCACTACAGACGATTGGGGAGGGGAAGAAAAGAAGAAGAAGAAGAGAAGTAGAAGAAGAGAAGAAGAAACAAAAAGAGAAGAGGAAAGAAAAGAAGAAAGAAGAAGAAGAAGAAGAAGAAGAAGAAGAAAAGAGGGTAATAAGAAAGAATAACAACAAAGAGAATAGGTAGAAGATGAGAAGAATTACATCTCCATATATCGATTGGATGCATTAAATAAAAGAACACGAAGAAGAAGAAGAAAAAGGGAAGAAGAAGAAGATAAGAAGAGAAAGAAAAAACATCTCTCCACTATACCGATTGGGGCATTAAAAGAAGAAGAAGAAGAAAAGAAAGAAGGAGAAATAATAAGAAGAAGAAGTGGAACGAAGAAGAGAAGAAAAGGAGAAAGAAGACGAAGAAAGAAGTAGAAGGGAAATAAGAAGAACAAAAGGGAAGAGGTCTAAGATGAAGAAGAAGTACATCTCCAGTATATCGATTGGAGCATTAAAAAAAAGGAACCACGAGGGGTTAAGAATAATAAGAAGAAAAGGAGAAGAAGAAGAAGTAGAGAAAAAAGAAGAGAAGAAAGAGAAGAAGACTAAGAGAGGGAGGTAGAAGAAGAAGAACGAAGAACAAAAAGAGGAAGAGGAGAAGAGAAGAGAAGTACATCTCCAGTATATCTATTGAGCATAAAATAAGAACACGAAGAAGAAGAATAAGAATAATAAGAATACGAAGAATAAGAAATAGTAGACTAAGAAGAATAAAAAGGATAAAGAAGACGAAGAAGAAGTAGAAGAAGAAGAAAGAACAATTCTTAGAATATGTAGAAGATGAAGAAGAGTACATCTCCGTATATCGATTGAGCATTAAATAAGAACCGAAGAAGAGAATAAGAAAGAAAGAAAGAGATAGACGAAGACGAAAGAGAGAGTAAGAATAAACGAGAAAAAGTAGAAGAAGAAGAAAGAAGAAACAAAAATAAAGAGGTAAAGATGAATGTGAGAAGTACATCTCCCATTAATCGATTGAGCATTAAATAAGACAACGAAGAAGAATAGAGAAAGAATAAGAGAAGATCAAAAGAAGAGTCAAAAGAAGAAGAAGAAGAAGAACTAGAGAAGGAGAGATAAGAAGAAGGAAGAATAAGACGAAAAGAAGAAGAATAAGAAGAAGAAAGAGTAAGAGTATTAATGAAGAAGAAGATACCTCTCCCGAACGACAGAGCATTAAAATAAAACGCGAATATAGAAAAGAAAGAAGACTAAGAAGAAGAAGAAAAAAAGAAGATTGGAGTAACTAAGAAGAAGGAAGAAGAGCAAGAAAGAATACGAAGATAAGTAGAAAGAAAAGAAGAACAAAAAGGAGAAGAAGATGAAGAAAACGTACATCTCACATAAGATCGATTGGTTTTTAAAATAAGAACCTAGAAGAAGAAGAAAGGGGGGGAGAAGAAGATAAGTAGAAGAAGAATAGGATCTCCACTACACCGATTGGGGCATAAAAGGAAGAAGAAGAAGAAGAATAAGAAGAATAAGAAGAAGAAGAAAAGAAAGAAGAAGAAGAAGAAGTAAACAGGAAGAAGAAGAAGGATAAAGAAGACTAAGAATAAGTAGAAGAATAAGAAAGAAGAAAAAAGAAGGGATTTAAGAAGGTATAAAAGAAGAAGTACATCTCCAGTATATCGAGAAGATGCACGATTAAATAAGAAAAGAAGAAGAAGAAGAAAAGAAGGAGAAGAAGAGAAGAAGAGTAACCTAAGAAGAATAGAGAAAGAAGAAGTAAAAAAAAGGAAAGAAAGAAGATGAGAGGAGATGAAGACGAAGAGAAGTATAAAGAAGAAGGAAAGAAGAAAAGAAGAGGAGAAGATGAAGAAAGTACATCTCCATTATATCGGAAGGATCATTAAAATAAGAAAAGAGGAAGAAAGAAGAATAAGAATAAAGAATGAATAAGAAGAATAAGAGAAGAAGAAGAAAGTAGACGAATAAGAAAAGAAAAGGAGATAAGAAGACGAAGAAGAAGTAGAAAGAAGAAAGAAGAACAAAAGAGGAAGAGGTAAAGATGAAGAAGAAGTACAATTATATCGAAAGCATTAAAATCAGAACACGAGAAGAAGAAGAATGAAGAATACGAAGAATAGAGAAGAAGAAAAGAAAAGAAGAAGAAGGAAGAAAGAAGAAGAAGAAGAAGAAGAACAGAAGAAGAAGAGAGAAAGAAGAAGAATTAGAAGAAGAAGAATAAGAAGAATAGAAAGAAAGAACAAGAATAAGTATAAGAGAAGAAGAACAGAAGGGAAGGGAAGAGTATAGAGTGAAGAAGATTAAGAGTAAAGAAAGAGAGGAGAAAGAAGACGATAGAAGAAGAGAAAGAAGAAGAAGAAAGAGAAAGGGAAGAAAAGAGGAAAGTTAGAAGTATGAAGAGAAGTACATCTCCAGTATATCGATTTAGAAGCATTAAAAATAAGAACACTAATAAGAAAGAAGAAGAAGAAGAGAAGAAAAGAAGAAGAAGAATAGACGAAGAAGAATAAGAATAAGGAGAAAGAAGACGACGAAGAAGTAAAGAAGAAAAGTCGAAGAACAAAAGAGGAAGAGGTAAAGATGAGAAGAATTACATCTCCAGTATATCGTTTGTAGCATTCAAATAAGAACACGAATAAGAGAGAAGAAGAAGAAGAAGAAGAAAGAAGAAGAATAGACGAAAAGAAGAAGAAGGAGAAAGAATAGAAGAAGAAGTAGAATAAGACAAAGAAGAACAAAAAGAGGAATAGGTAGAAGATGAAGAAGAAGTACATCTCCAGTAGATCTATTGGAGCATTAAAATAGAAACCGAATAAGAAGAAAAGAAGAAGAAGAAGAGAAGAATAAAAAAGAAGATTAACATCTCCACTACACCGATTGGGGCATTAAAAGAAGAAGAAAAGAAGAAGAAGAAAGAATAGAAAGAAGAGAAGAAAGAGTAGACGAACTAAGAATGAAGAGAAAGAGGAAGAGAAGAACGAAGAAGAAGAAAAAGACGAATAGAAGAATCAGAAAGAAGAACAAAAAGAGTAAGAGGTAGAAATATGGGAATACTACATCTCCAGTTATCGATTGGAGCATTAAATAAGAACTGACGAAGAAGAAAAGAGAGAAGAAGAAGAAGAAGAAGAATAAGAGGGGGAAGGAGAAAGAAGAAAGAAGAATTAGACGAAGAAGAAGAAGAAAAGGAGAAAGAGACGAAAAGAAGTAGAAGAATAAGAAGAAGAACAAAAGAGGAAGAGGTAGTAAGATGAGAGAAGAAGAATAAGATGAAAAGAGAAAGAAGACGAAGAAGAAGTAGAAGAAGAAGAAAGAAGACCAAAAGAGGAAGAGGTAAAGATGAATCAAGAATTACATCTCCAGTAATCGATTGAGCATTAAAAATAATAACACGAGAAGAAATAAGAATACGAAATAAAGAATAGAAAGAAGAACATGAGGAAGAAGAAGAAGAAGAAGAATAAGAATAAGAAGAAGAAGAAGAAGAATAGAGAAGAAGAAGAGAAAGAAGACGAAGAAAGAAGAAGAGAAAGAAGAAGAAGAAGAGAAAGAAGAAGAAAATGAAAAAGAAGAAAATTTGGTCGTTACTTTAATTGTATAAAAATGCCACAATAGTGAGTGTCCATTCAAGTTAAAATAAATTAATGAACATTTCTATCCAATCAAGGTCCAAGCACGCTGTCCTGGACACACATACCCAAGTTTTCTTGACTCAGTGTCTGGGACAGTCTGCTAATGGTTAATTATTGGTAGTTATTACAGAGCTTTACAAGGCACAGTTACTGTTAAAGGGACATTCCTGAGTTTGCTGCATTGTAAGATGTTTCCGACTAATAAAATATTTCTACGATTAAACTTGCATATTAAATATATTTTCTTGTTTAGAATATCAGTGTCTGTATATTCAATGTGTTTCTGGTCATCTTAATATTTGTAAGAAGCCCAAACTGGATTTTGTCTTCAAATAATTTCGTAAAAAATATTTTAGGAAATAAAATGAAATTTAACCTAGTACAAATATTAGAACGATCGGAAACACGTTTAATATACAGCCATTAATATTTTATGCAGAAAAATATATTTGATATGTAATTACAATCGTTAAAAAGTCTCTGATAGTCCATAACATCTTAAATATTGCAGCAAACTCAGGAATGTCCCTTTAAGTTTATGGTAATCTGACAAATGGGTATTTTTAACTACTAGTATGTTGTATAGTGGACAAAAGCGTAAGAAGTGTTCAGCGTGTTCAATTAGGTTCCCACAAGCACAAGATGGATTTTAACTGACGTATCATGAGAATTTATGGCCATTTAAGTTACTATTACCCACACGGAGTCGGCTATGTAGTAATATCTGCTACATTCTATTGCCATTATAAAAATAAGATGATATAATCGGATCAAATTGTTTAATTTGAATTTTAAATCCATTTACTGATGAAGAATGCCTAATATCAGCTGATGTGTTGTTCCATAGTTTAACGGCGGACGGAAAGAAAGTTGATAACATCTTAAAAATTGCAGCAAACTCGGGAATGTCCCTTTAAGGATAGTGATAGGTCACCACTTGGTGACGTCATAGCAATTTGCTCCCGCCCTTCAGGAAAGCACACACAGCGGCCTTTGACCAATTGTGGTGTACTAGCACTCGACCGGCTGAGCTCCCACTTACTAATACATGTACATGCACGAGTATAAACGAAAAACACGGCGGCTGGCGGAGACCGGAGTTGAAAGTAAAACTTCCTTCTTCTTCGTACTCATGTATATTGACGCTGATTAGACTTCGTGTACGGTGTACGTGCTTCCGGTTCGGTGAACGACTTTTATCACGGTAAACCGAACATATCGAACTGTTTACCTGGATCGCTATTTAATGGGATGTCTTCCTCCCACTCAAGGGCGGGACGTAGCCCAGTGGTAAAGCGCTCGCTCGATACGCGGTTGGTCTGGGATCGATCCACGCCTGTGGGCCCATTGTGTTATTTCTCGTTCCAGCCAGTGCGCCACGACTGGTATACAAAAGGCCGTGGTATGTACTACCCTGTCTGTGGGATGGTACATATAAAAGATCCCTTGCTGCTAATCGAAAAGATTAGCCCATGAAATGGCGACAGTGCGTTTCCTCTCTCAATATCTGTGTGGTCCTTAACCATATGTCCGGCGCCATATAACCGTGAATAAAATGTATTGAATGCGTCGTTAAATGAAACATTTCTTTCCTTCCTTCTTCGTACTCGTGTGCTAATATAAGAACCTTTTCGTACCCACAGCAGAGTTCTGCTTGGTGTACGTATACAATGACGCTGATTAGACTTCGTGTACGGTGTACGTGCTTCCGGTTCGGGTGAACGACATTTTCACGGTAGACCGAACATATCGAACTGTTGATCTGGATCTCTGTTTACTGGGATGTCTTCCTTCCACTCACCGGCCTCGGTGGCGCAGTGGTTGAGCCATCGGACTACAGGCTGGTAGGTACAGGGTTCGCAGCCCGGTACCGGCTCCAACCCAGAGTGAGTTCTTAAGGGCTCAATGGGTAGGAGTAAGGTCGCTACACCCTCTTCTCTCTCACTAGCTACTGACCACTAACAATTAACAACTAACCCACTGTTCTGGACAGACAGCCCAGATAGCCGAGGTGAGTGCCCAGGACAGCGTGCTTGAACCTTAATTGGATATAAGCACGAACATATTTTTAAATTAAAATCCTCTCACTCACTATTGGGTTATTTCTCGTTCCAGCCCCTGCTCCACAACTGTTGTAACAAACGCTGTGGTATGTACTATATTGTCTGTGGGATGCTGCATATAAAATATCCCTTGCTGCTAATTGGAAAGGGCGAAATGTAGCCCAGTGGTAAAGCGCTCCCTCTCTAAGGCTATATGTTGATGGGTTTTTTTTTTTTTAACTCCGTCTCTATTTCTAGACACACACATCTTTTACAGTCATACTTGTCACCCACGAAATTATTCAATAATGGCTACTTAAGACAGGTGGCAATCTAATTAAAATTAGCTCCACTATTACATGTGGATCTAACACGAGCCAGTTGGAGCTCATGTTCACCAATCAAAACCTTACTTGCAGAATCCTGCCAGTGATTTAAAACTAACAACACTGCGTAGTCCCCAATGTCAATGTAACATTTCGTCTGTAAATAATAATTTAAATATTGACCAATCACACTTCGCCTTTTATAACGTTATTTGGGAGCATACAAATTCTAAAAATATCGGGCGAGTCTATTTTAGTGGCCGCAGTCCAGCGAACCATACCAATACGTACGGGGTGGGTTATTAGTCTTCAATTTTACATTAAAAATTATTTATTTATTTATTTAAAAAAAACCTAACTAAATCAGTCTTCAGTTTTACATTACAAATTATTTATTTTATAAAATAAAACATGTTTTAAGGCATTCGTAATTCACACGAAACATGTCGTATACCCTCAGGATAATTCGGAATGTTTTCAAATTATTTTTAAATCACTGACAGGATTCTGCAAGTAAGGTTTTGATTGGTGGACATGAGCTCCAACTGGCTGGTGTTAGATCCACATGTAATAGTGGAGCTAATTTTAATTAGATTGGACAGGTGGTTATATCCAATTAAGGTTCAAGCACGCTGTCCTGGGCTTGCTGTCGGTGACAGTGAGTTAGTGGTTAGTGAGAGAAAAGTCATGGCTGTAGCCTTACACTCACTAGTATGTCGTTAAAACCTCGCTTAGGATGGGAGCCGGTATCAGGTTGCGAACCCATACCTCTACCAGCCTTAAAGGGACATAACATAGTTTTTAAACACTAAGGCATATTTTTGACTATTAAAGCCGTTTATGATCACTGAAATCATACTTTATTGAGATTTTATGGTTTAGGTTATCAATTTCCGTACATTCGAAGTATTTTTCGTCTTCCTAGTGTTTTTTAATATCACAAAATGCATTTATCTTATTTTTTTAAATCGCACGTTCGTCTGAAAAGTAACAGCTATGGAGTCGAGTTTTAGTCTATTTTTAGAGGGTATTTCACCATTTCAAAGTCACAGACTCATGTTTCACTCAATTGTAACTTTATCCAAATGTGTTACAGGTTTGTAGATTAAATACACTTAGTGTTCATTTTCAGGGGTTGAAACCAGGGTCTGTCCCTTTAAATCTGATGGCTTTACAGCACCAAGGCATGTTTTTCCTATTTCATAGGATTGTTTTGTTTTGTTTTGTTTAACAACACCACTGGAGCACATTAATTAATTAATCATCGGTTATTGGATGTCAAACATTTGGCAATTCTGACTCGTAGTCATCAGAGGAAACATTTTTCCTAATGCAGCAAGGGATCTTTAATATGCACGATACCACAGACAGGATAGCACATATCACGGTCTTTGTCCAGTTGTGGTGCACTGGTTGGAACGAGGAAAAACCCAATCAGCTGAATGGATTCTGTCAATAAATATTCATTCATTCATTCTTTCTTTCGTTCGTTCATTTATTCCTATGGGTTTATTGGTGAGATGTAGCTCAGTGATAGAGCGCTCGCCTGACGTGCAGTGAGTCGCAGGATCGATCGTCCTCGGTGGACACGAGTTTTTGCCCGTCCCAACCAGTGCTGTACGACTGATATACTAAAAGCTGTCTCATGTAGGTTTTAACTGTCCGGATCCCGTCGCGGATCCGACGCAGACCTTCTGCGACTGTGATCCCATATACACGGATACAGGTACGGGTATGGATATGAATACGGATACGGATACGGATACGGATACGAATACGGATACGGATACAGCAAAAATTGCTAACTGTAGTTTTTAATAGAAGTGCTCACATACACACGGATTCGGATACGGATACGGCAAAAATCGCTAACTGTAGTTTTATAATGGAGGTGCTCACATACACACGGATACGGAAACGGCTACCAGAAGCGGACACGATTATTTCGATCGTTCCATGTAGCGATTAAAATCGTATCCGCTCCCCAAACCGCACGCCGAAAGTTAACCAAAATAAAAAGGAAGGAAATGTTTTATTTAATGACGCACTCAACACATATTTATGTACGGTTATATGGCGTCGGACAGACGGTTAAGGACCACACAGAAATTGAGAGAGGAAACCCGCTGCCGCCACTTCATGGGCTACTCTTTTTGATTAGCAGCAAGGAATATTTTATATGCACCATCCCACAGACAGGATAGTATATACCACGGCTTTTGTTACCCCAGTTGTGGAGCACTGGTTGGAATGAGAAATAGCCCAATGGGCCCACCGACGGGAATCGATCCTAGATCGATCACGCATCAAGCAACAAAAATAGTTTCCCAGGCTAGTTTGGAAAAACCTGTTGCCGTACACGTACGTCTATTGCATTTTTAATCATACTTGTTTTTGTTTAACGACACCACTAGAGCACATTGATTTATTAATCATCGGCTAGTGGATGTCAAACATTCTGCACGTTTTACAGAGAGTAAACCCGCTACATTTGTTTTGCCATTACTAGCAAGGGATCTTTTTATATGCACCATATCACAGACAAAATAGCACATACTACGGCCTTTGATATACCAGTCGTGGTGCACTGGCTGGAATGAGAAATAACCCAATAGGCCCATCGACGGTGATCGATCCCAAACCGACCGCGCATCAAGCGAGCGCTTTACCACTGGGCAATTCCGCACCCTTATAATAATACATATACGAACACTATTGCGAACACTATTTCCGATTGTAGGATACCATTTCCGTATACATATGTCGCATGATCGGATACATATCCATGTATATGTAAAAATAGCTTAACAGTTGTCTTTGGTATGCGTCGATCTTCGTCATTCTGCGTCGGACGCCGACATAGTTACATATTTTATAGAAACCTGGTTTAAAGTGGTCATTGTCCAGAGCGACTATGCAGTTAATTTAATACGGTATGGTATGACTAATCGCACATATAGTAAATGGGTTTTGCTGACGTGTGACAGCCACATTGTAAATTGCACACCTGTTACACATTATGTACATGCACATATATTATTGTGATTGACAGTTTCCATAAATGCAAAACAAAACAAAAATAAAAACAGAGAATGTCAAGGCCGTGCTATTTTGCAACTATAACATGCCCGTAGGGTTGATCTTGAAATAGGGGGGTTTGTTATTTTTGGTGATGACCTTTCTAGGTAAAGTTATATTTGACCTCTCACTCACTCACTCACTCACTCACTCACTCAATCACTCACTCACCGAGTCTCACTCTTGCTTTCTTTCTCTCACACACTATCTCATTCTCTTTTTTTTTCTTCTCTGTATCTCGTTTTCATTCCTTCCCTCTCTCAATCTCCTTCTTTCCGTTTCTCTTTCTCTCCCTCGCCTTCTATTTCTCTCCCTCCCAATCTGTATCCCCTCCGTCTTTCTTTCCCTCTCTGTATCTCGCTCTCATTCTCTCTCCTACCCCCTCTTTCTCTCCCTCCCAATCTCTCTCCTCCTCCCCCCTCTCTCTCTCTCTCTCTCTCTCTCTCTCTCTCTCTCTCTCTCTCTCTCTCTCTCTCTCTCTCTCTCTCTCTCTCTCTCTCTCTCTCTCTTATTTCTGACAATTTTAGGGAGGTTCATTAGAACGTTGTAAATAGATCCTTTCTATACATTTTAAGGGCTTTAATGTAGCTCATGACGATCAGTGAGAGAGCGTTCGTTTGAGGTGATGGCTTGTAGGGTCGATCGCTGCCACTGGACTTCTTTATCTTTATCAAATACTGTGGTTTGTACTGTCCTGTCTACGGTATAAGTACTTTATGCCGAGAGCCACTCACAGTGGGGGGGGGGGGGGGGGGGGGGGGCACCCGCACTATGAGTTGTAGTATGGAGCGACATAGCCAGAGTACTATGCCGTTGTAGAGCTAGACGGACATTTGGACGGACGGTTATGATCACTCTATCAGCCAGAGATAACTCTATAGCAAAGGCACGGAATTGCTGCTTACCACACGGTAGGTATATAATTAAAATGTGAAATATTTGTTATGGACGAACTCGAAAATGATGAAATGTAAAGATATTTAACGTCAAATATAGGATTATTGTTGTATTAGAGCGGGAATCTTTGCCTAATCGTCCTGATGCCCTTTCTGGAACGAGAAATAGTTCAATGGGCCCACCGACGGGAATCGACCCCAGACTGACCGTGCCTCAGGCGAGCGTTTTACCACTGGGCTTTTAAAAAAAGTTTAAATAATGTGTTGGCGGTAAAACAAAAAAATTCGGTTATAAGCGACAATATTTTATATAATCTGAAACATTTATACTTTTAATGTGTTGAGGTGACATTAAAGGACGTCTCTTTTGCTTCTTTTTTTATTCATACAAATAAAATAAAATAAATAAAAATAAAATAAATAAATAAATAAATAATATTACGACTTTATAATTATACATGATGATGGTTTCATTCTAAAAGCAGAACATGCAAGAAGTTCAAACACTTTAGTAACAGTCAGCACTAATCTGTAACACGTAGTAGATTACGACATCATTGTCAAAACAAATATGTTCTAGAAAAAGAAGTACCAGGTTGTTAACCAAGCTCTACACAACTGACACACTTTCACAGATGACGGTATTCTTCCGCTCTACGTAGTTTCATTATTACGTGTCATGAGCCAGCAAATCCGATTGGATCGATACAGAAAACGTGACAGACATTCTTCCACTAAAACCCGAACTAATGATTAAGGGGTTATCGAGCTTCGAGACCAGACGTTCGATAGGTTAAGTAACCACGGGCGATAACTGGTTGGGAAATATGTTCAGTGAAAAAGCGCCCAAGCATTTGGAAGGCGTTACGTATGACATCAGCATAAGATATTTATTTACCCACCTGACACGTCAAAGGGTGCAAATTCCAGCAGTGGTGACCAAGGGAAAGCACTCTCGTGTTGATATGTACCGAAGATTCCAGAAAAAATAACATACACAAACACAAACACCAATAAAACAAAACAAATTGAACTTTAACTGCTGGTAGAAAATTTGTGAGAGATGGAAGTGGAGGCAAGGGATCTCTCTCTCTCTCTCTCTCTCTCTCTCTCTCTCTCTCTCTCTCTCTCTCTCTCTCTCTCTCTCTCTCTCTCTCTCTCTCTCTCTCTCTCTCTCTCTCTCTCTCTCTCTCTCTCTCTCGTCTCTCTCTTCTCTCTCTCTCTCCTCTCTCTCCTCTCTCTCTCCACTCGCTCTCTCTCATCATCTCTCTCATCTCTCTCTCTCTCTCTCTCTCTCTCTCTCTCTCTCTCTCTCTCTCTCTCTCTCTCCCTCTCGCGTCTCTCTCTCTCTCTCTCTCTCTCTCTCTCTCTCTCCACACACAACACACACACACACATATATATATATATATATATATATATACACACACACACACACACACTTTTTGTATTGGCATATGCTGACGATGACACACACACATAATGTATTCTCTTTTTTTCTTTTTCTGTGTTTTGTTTTGTTTTGTTTTTTGTCGATTTAAAAAAAAAGTTATTAGGTAAAAAGAGTACAAATACAGTAACAAAACCAACCACAAAACAACTTTAAAATAAATAATAAAAACAAATAAAAAATCGACCGACGCTACTTTTTGTTTTTCCCGGCACGTTCCAGGATATTTGATTCTTTTAATGCTTTTTTTTAGTTACTTGATGATTGTTACGGTTCACGAATGCAGTGACAACCAATATTATAGCTTATTTTATTTTATCCTTCTTACCGTTTGTATTGTCATATGATGACGAACAAAAAAAGAGTAAATTGTTTGTTTTTTTTAACGACGCCACTAGAGCACATTGATTTTTTATCTTTTCATCGGCTATTGGACGTCAAACATTCTGACACTGTTTTTAGAGGAAACCCGCTGTCGCCACATAGGCTACTCTTTTACAAGTAGCAAGGGATCTTTTATTTGCGCTTCCCACAGGCAGGATAGCACAAACCATGGCCTTTGTTCAACCAGTTATGGATCACTTGTCGGTGCAAGTGGTTTACACCTACCCATTGAGCCTTGCGGAGTACTCACTCAGGGTTTGGAGTCGGTATCTGGATTAAAAATCCCATGCCTCGACTGGGATCCGAACCTAGTACCTACCAGCCTGCAGTCCGATGGCCTAACCACGACGCCACCGAGGCCGGTTGTGATGACGAGGACAGATTACATATTGGTGATAAACTGGCACTAGTCACATGGCGTAATCCCTGCGTATCAATAGAGGAATCATAAAACAGTTAGTTAGTGTGTTTAACGACACCATTATTAGTGCGCATTGATTTAATAATCATCGGTCATTGGATGTCAAAAATTTGGTAATTCTGATATGTAGTCTTAGAGAAGAAACCCGCTACATTTTTTTATTTTGTTTGATTAGTAGCAAGGGATCTTTTATATGTACCATCCCACAGACAGGATAGCATATACCACCCGTTTTGATATATACCAGTCGTGGTGCACTGTCTGGAACGAGAACTAGCACAATGAGCCCACCGACGGGGATCGATGTCAGACTGACCGCGCATCAGGCGTGCGCTTTACCACTGGGCTACGTCCCGTCCCTGGTTAGTTATACATGTACATTCAGCTCAGTCGGTTGAGTGCTTGCTTGAGGTACCTGCGTCGCAGGATCGAACCACCTCGGTGGATCCATTGAATTGATTTTGTTTGTTTGTTCCAACCAGTTCACCACAACTTATCAAAGTCCGTGGTATTTGTGTTCCTGTCTGTGGGAAAGTGCATACAATAGATCCCTTGCTACTAATGGAAAAATGTAGCGGGTTTCCTCTCTCTCGTGTCATATCACAGGGTTTTACGTGCACATTCAGAGCAAGCTGTTGTAGCGCACGCCTGTCATGGGCACAGGCGCCGGCTCCTCTGTCCAGGACAGGAAAGGGGTTGAGGTGGGTAGGAGATTGGACCGCCTGCACTGGCAGGTGTAAGAGAACACCAGCAGCCTGACCGGGGTCGGTAGCGGGCGAGGGTGGGGGTGGGGAGTGGGGTTTTGGTGCTATGGTATGTTTTGAAAAGTCCCCCCCCCCTCCCCAAAGAATGGTTGCGAAGTTTCAATGAAGAAATTTGGGCGCTGTTTTGAACGATCTGCCGAAAAGTAAAGGGGAGTTTTTGTATAGCTTTTTTTTAAATTTTAGTATGTCGAGAGTAGGTCGACACACACACACACACACACACACACACACACACACACACACACACACACACACACACACACACACACACACACACACACAGAGACACACACACACACACACACACACACAGACACAAACACATACACACACACACACACACACACCAGTGGCGTAGGAAGATGACGGGGGGGGGGGGCACATTTTTATATTTACACACTTTTACACTATTATAAAGCAAATATACATGTAAACAAATTATCTGAAAAGTGGGGGGCACACGCCCCCTTCCCCCCGCCCCCGCTTCCTACGCCAGTGCAACACACACACACACACACACACACACACACACACACACTGTGTTTACTGAGGTGTGTGAGCCGAGGCGTGTGCCCAGGACAGCGTGCTTGAACCTCAATTGGCTACATATATAAGCACGGAAATAAGTTGAAATGAAATGCAAACAAAATGAACAGTGTATAGCGCTTTAACAACGTCGCGGATCTCGGCGAAACAGTCGTGAGTTTAAACAAACATGGCGCATCACGTTTGACATACTACCCTCGTGTTCCGAAAACAAACGGATACTCTCCTTGAACCGGGGGGTCCTTAAGTGCCCCGGTCACAATGTAGACGCATTCTTAGGTCTTCATCAGAGCTGGAGTTTGATACAGTAGCCAAACCCAGTTTTAGAGTGGGTATGTTAGGGTGTGGGAAGATAGAATACTTTTATCGTTCTCTCTCTCTCTCTCTCTCTCTCTCTCTCTCTCTCTCTCTCTCTCTCTCTCTCTCTCTCTCTCTCTCTCTCTCTCTCTCGTATCTCTCTCTCTCTATCTATATATATATATATATATATATATATATATATATTTATATATATATATATACACACACACACACACACACACACACACACACACACACACACACACACAATGTATCTTCATTATAGGAGTGGGGAGGAAGGAAATGAAAAATAAAATTAAAAACAGCCTCGGGGCATTCTATAATCAGTATTTATCAGGTGCAGATCCGGGGTGTGTGTGTGTGTGTGTTGGGGGTGCGGAGCCCTCCTCCAAACTCCATAGTACTGTGCAGTGCAATTATTCATATAATACATAGTAGTGTATTTTTGAAAAAACCTCCAAAACAGTAAGCGCCCTTTTTGGACATTGCATCCAGTGGCGGATATGGGGGGGGGGGGGGGAGCAGGGGCCAGCCCCTCCCCTAAATTTTGCGAAGGTTATATTTTTATTTATGTTTTCATTTTTTACGTTGGAGAATCCGAGGAATCCCTTAGGGAACGTCTTTGGCCACATGTCATTACCCCCCCCCCCCCACACACACACACACACTCCAATTGGATTTTCTGGATCCGCCACTGGCATCTCCTCCCAAAAAAAATCCTGCAGCTGCTCCTGATAAAGGATATGAATTGATGAACAACGATTTAAAATCTGGTTCACTTCTCATCAAAACGACATACTTAATAATGTACATGTATATTAAAATTACATCTTTTGGACGCCGCACTCAACACATATTATTTACGGTTATATGGCGTCAGACACCTGGTCAAGGACCACACTGATTGAGAGAGGAAACCCGCTGTCGCCACTTCATGAGCTACTCTTTTCGATTAGCAGCAAGGGAGCTTTTATATGCACCATCCCACGGCCTTCGATATACCAGTCGTGGTGCACTGGCTGGAACGAGAAATAGCCTAATGGGCCCACCGACGGGGATCGATCCCAGACCGACCGCGCATAAAGCGAGCTTAGACTTAGATATGTTTTTAACGTGCCCATATACATGTACTTCTATGGTTTCGGGCACGCCTATCCCGAGTCCGGCCTTCGATAAGATCTGTGGTCTGACTCGGGGCATCGAGCGAGCGCTTTACCACCGGGCCACGTGCAGTGAAAACAAATGTATTGATGTAGCAAATTTATTTATGCAATTTTATGCTTTTTAGGTTTTTATTTTTCCTATATTGCGATTATTTTAACAGATTCGCAAGTGAATTGGCTTGTTTACAATGTTACTCAGTACCTGTCTTCGATTTTATATACGTGTTACACTTTGTACCCTAGAAATGCGAGATAAATTATATTTGCTATTATTTACAATAATGTTCTTTTGGTAAATTTATTTTGTGTTTTATTGGCAACTCCCGTAAGCTAGGGGTACACCCCGCCCAGAAATCCCTGATCCGTTTTACTAACTTTTGTTGTTTCTGTTATAAACTTTACAAAGAACCTGCTTAGTTTAAACGTAGAAAGAAATATGAGCACAAAAACAAACAACCCCCCCAACCCACCCCACCAACCCCCCCCCACACACACACACATAAACAAGAAAACGCCCCCCCCCCACCTCCCCAAAAAACCCCACCTCTCCTCAAACCCTCTCCAAAAAAATTAAAAATTAAAAATTAAAAACCCCAACCAAACCCCCCCCAAAAAAAAAAAAAAAAAAAAAAAAAAAAATCCCCTCCCAAAACACCCAAAATAAACAAGACCTACACCCCCGAAAATTCAAACCTTCATTTGTTTTTATTTTATCTTTTTTACCGTTTCTTTCTTTTCTTTCTCTTTTTTTCTTTTCTTTTCTTTTTCTTTCGTTCTTTTTCTTCTTTTTTCAAAATGCCAACATTATTATCGTTTTAAATAAACTTCGCCACAGGTACAACCACCATGAGGAAACAACCACATGTTCGTCTGACAAAATGACAGATGTAAAACTGACTCATAAATCTCGATTCAAAAATAACTCATTTCTGCGGTCTTATCCATTTGTCTTTGATCGGCAAAACAAAAGGAGCCGACGTGTTATATTTACGTACATGCGTCGCAGGACCACGGTGATGCGCCGGAAACACGAGTGTACTGACGTGAACTCCGACTGGATGGATTAGCGACATTAATGACGTGTCGTTGTGTACGCAACGCGATAATCGTGTCAACAAGGCTGGTAGGTTTTGGGTTCGCACCCCGATACCGGTTCCCACCCAGAGTTAAAGTTTGTTTTATTTAACGACACCACTAGTACAGCTCACATTGATATATTAATCATTTATTAGATGTCAAACATCTGGTAATTTTGACATATAGTCATAGAGAGGAAACCATCTGCATTTTTCCATACGTGGCAAGGGATCTTTTATATGCATCATCACACACAGACAGGATAGCATATACAACGAACTTGGATATACTGTCGTGGTGCACTGGCTGGAACGAGAAATAGCCCAATGGGTCACATCCGGGAATCGATCCCAGACCGACCGAGCATCAGGCGAACGCGGTACCAATGGGCTACGTCCCGCCCCTGCCACGCAGATCGAGTTTTAACAGGTCAATGGTGAAGCGAAAGTTCACTACGCCGTCTTCTTTCTCACTAGACCGGCCTAGGTGGCGTCGTGGTTAGCTATCGGTCTACAGGCTGGTAGGTACTGGGTTCGGATCCCAGTCGAGGCATGGGTTTTTTAATCCAGATACCGACTCCAAACCCTGAGTGAGTGCTCCCCAAGGCTCAATGGGTAGGTGTAAACCACTTGCACCGACCAGTGATCCATAACTGGTTCAACAAAGGCCATGGTTTGTGCTATCCTGCCTGTGGGAAGCGCAAATAAAAGATCCCTTGCTGCCTGTCGTAAAAGAGTAGCCTATGTGGCGACAGCGGGTTTCCTCTAAAAATCTGTGTAGTCCTTAACCATATGTCTGACGCCATATAACCGTAAATAAAATGTGTTGAGTGTGTCGTTAAATAAAACATTTCTTTCTTTCTTTCTCACTAACAACTAACCATTAAGCGAGGAATATATATGTACGTAATACGTTGTGCGTCGTGCGTAATGGATAGTGCGTGATACGTAAACAACAGTTTACATACAAATCAATTTGAGCGCTTCTATGTGTACGCAGTGCGTGATGCTAAATGCGTAATGCGTTAATTCCCGAATTCCTCGGTGATCGTTCCAATACGGGGTGGGATTTAGCTGAGTCGGTTGAGTGCTCGCTTGAGGTGGTTGCGTCGCAGGATCGAACCACCTCGGTAGATCAGTTCAGCTGATTTTTTTTTTTTATCGTTCCAACCAGTGCACCACAACTGGTCAAAGGTCGAGGTATGAGCTTTCCTGTCTGTCATGTCATGTCATGTCATAGGGTTTGACGTGCACATTCAGAACAAGCTGTTGTAGCGCACGCCTGTCGTCCATGACAGGAAATGTGGGGGGAGAGGAGAGGAGGGACCGCCTGCACTGGCAGGTGCAAGGGAGCACCAGCAGCCCGATCAAATCGGTAGCAGGCGGGTGGGGGTGGTGGTGGTGCTATGGAATTTGAATGGAGCAGTTAAATGCCAAAGAGAAAAGGGTGCGCAATTTTGATTGAGGGAATTTGGCGCAATTTTGAACGGTCGGTCGAAAGGTAAATGGCCGAGCTAATATAGGTTTTGATATTAGTGAATCGGGAGTAGCTCGTTAATTTTAGACCTTTACGATGCTGTGGTGTCTCCCTAGGTTGCCCATAGGGCCCTTATAAAGGGCCTGACCGCTTCTGGTCGAGGCATCACCAAGTACCAAGTTATTACCAGCAGCAAGTATTGGGGGTTTGGGTGGGGAAGGCCGATATTCTTTTGTTCAGCTTCCCCCGGGTGCATTGCACTTGTGTACTCGGAACGGTATTCTTTTGTCCGGTTCCTTATTAGAGTACGTGCTGGGCCATTAAATGGGGGCGGGTGCATTGTTATTATTAGTCAGTGCACCCTATGTACTGATGCAGTGAGCGTGTAGTCTGTGTGTGAATCCTAGTTTTGTGTTAAGGTTGTACCTAATTGTCTTAAGTCCCTATTCTAGTGAGTTCAACGGTCATTCATGACCACCCATCCCCCTCCGTCCTTGTATATCATTGAATACAATGACGGAGGGGGAGTTAAACTAGCCTAGCTATCTAATTTGAAGGGTTAAACCCTTATAGTGTAGGTATTAGCTTAAAAAGCCTAGTGCTTGGCATACTTAACTTTATTACCAATGCAATAAACGAAACTAACGGTGGCAAGTAGCAATTGTATACATATATGCACCAATCTAGGTATTTAGTTTGAAGAATTTTGATTCCCGCCCCCTAAATATAGGATTTTAGTAGGCTTACTTGGTTTGTTCCTGTCTGTGGGAAAGTGTATATAAAATATCCCTTGCTGCATTAGCAAAAATGTAGCGGGTTTTCTCTGATGACTACGAGTCAGAATTACCAAATGTTTGACATCCAATAGCCGATGATTAATTAGAAACAAAAAAAACCCCACAAAACCCCCAACACAAACAACATAAATGCAAAACAAAACAAACAAAAACATCCAGCCGACCAAAACAGTTTGCTTTGTTTAACGACGCCACTAGAGCACATTCATTTATTAATCTTCGACTATTTGGATGTGAGTGAGTGAGTGAGTAAAAGTTTTACACGTGCGTATATACCACGAAGGTTTCACGCACGCCTGTCACGGGCTTAATCTCTGACTTTCGCCAGTGACTAAGTCCGGGCCAGGAGGGGGGAGGGGTACGTTTGAGGTGGGCGGAATTTGGAATAAAATATTTAGTGGTCGGTCAAAGACCTAAGTCCTAAAATCCTAACGACATTCTACACTTCTACACATGTCCGGACTAAGAATTTAAAACCAAACGTTTTTGACTGCTCGGCCTAAAAGGTTTTAAGGTGATTTGAGCAATTGATCGGGCACCCAAGTAAAGTGCGTTGGACTATTTATAAAAAAATAAACATAAGAATTTTGAGCCGCGGCCGAAAATTTTTAAAGTCCAACTAAGCCCAAAAACAGAAAAAGGAGGTTGGCGTCTACTTTGGCGAGCCTGAAGATTCCCGGAGTAGAGGCAGGAGATGTTGGCGTCGTAGCAAAGTACGCACTACAGCACCGTAGTCGGGGCCACAGACCGCCCGGATCATCTTGTGGATGTTCTTGTTGTCCAACTTGGCCGGAAGTATGACTTGGCGGTAGGTCTTGTCCCTCTGGTGCGTCACGACTACGGGGTCATGAGTTCCAAACATCTTGTTGTGGAGTTCGTATTTGCTGCCGTCCTCCAGGGATCTCCAGTCTGTGTTGAAGTGGCTGCCTCGTAGCTGCGTCGGGTTAGTCGTGTCCCCCTGCATGTACTGGTGAAGTTGTTTATTCAATCCGTTCACCGCGACGGTCCATTCGGACTCTTCAGGGGGAGCGACTACCGGGGCTGGTCTCTCGGCCTTGGCTGGCCGGTCGGTCGGTGGTGTTGCCTTCCTTTTTTCTCCAACGGTGGTCGATCGGGCCGATGGCAAGGCGACTGGCTGTACCGGAGATACCGGCCAGTTCTTCCTGGGCCACGTGACGGTCGGTGATGGAGGGTCGTTGGGCGTCTCACACACCGCAGTGTTGAGCTCGTCCAGTTCGGTGGCCGACGGTTCGCGTCGTCTCAGGTTGAACTGGGGGCGGCGTCGCAGAAGGGACCGCCACTGGCGGTTGAGCCGCCAGCTTAGATCCCCCCCGTGCCGCTCCTGGCGCAGGTTTCCTCTTCCTCCACTTCCGATTCCTTGTCGGTGAGATCGCGTCCCCGTACACCAAGGTCACGGAAGCCCGTGACCCGGTGTGCGTGACGCGATACTCACTCAGCTTTCCAAAACTGGCGAGCAGTCCCCCCAGGGGGGGGGGGGGGGGGGGTAAGTCAAGAGCGCAGCTAACCACGTCTACTCTCATCGCGAGTTGAGTTGAAAAGCTTGGATGTAAACATTTGGTAATTTCGATATTAAGTCTCAGAGAGGAAACCCGCTACATTTTTCTATTAGTAGCAAGGGATCTTTTATAAGCACCATCCCGCAGACAGGCTAGCACATACCACAATCTTTGATATACCATCGTGGTGCACTGGCTG
Organism: Gigantopelta aegis; assembly: GCF_016097555.1. Lineage (NCBI taxonomy): Eukaryota > Metazoa > Mollusca > Gastropoda > Neomphalida > Peltospiridae > Gigantopelta > Gigantopelta aegis. The sequence continues at coordinate 32,459,066 of NC_054705.1, read as the reverse complement.
GAACGAGAAATAGCCCAATGGGCCCACTGACAGGAATCGATCCCATACCGACTGCGCATCAAGCGAGCGCTTTACCACTAGGCTAAATCCCGCCCGTTCCAGCCGACCAAGACACAACAACATCCCTCCTCTGTTTTAACAGTTTTCAATCGATATTATACAATACTGTTTTTGACAGATAGGAAAGCACATACCACGGCCGTTTACCAGTTGTGGTCCATTGGTTGGAACGAGAAAAATATTTGTCAGTATCCTAGACTAATGAGTGCTGTCTATATAAATGGCAGTCGTATTTATGGTGGGACGCCCTGTGCAAGGCCACCACTCCCTGTCTAAACATCCAAGTGATAAAGCGTTCGCTTGATGCGCGGTCGGTCCGGGATCGATCCCCGTTGGTGGACCCATTGGGCTATTTCTCGTTCGAGCCAGTGCTCCACAATTGGTGAAACAAAGGCCGTGGTATGTACTATCCTGTCTGTGGGATGGTGCATATAAATAGTAGCCCGTGAAGTGGCGACGGCGGATTTCCTCTCTCAATATCTGTGTGGTCCTTAACCATATGTCTAACGCCATATAACCGTAAATAAAATGTATTCAGTGCGTCATTAAATGAAACATTTCCTTCCTTCCGTCTAAACTTTCCCACGCAATGTTATATCTAGATACATGTAGTAGTATAGTGGGTAAATTCGGTAACCTACAATATGGATTTTGTAATTAGTAAATGGAGTGGATTCGTTATACAATATTGTTTCTGTAATGTGAATTCGTTAGTATACAACATTGCTTCTGTGAGGTGGATTCATTAGTATACAACGTTGTGTCTGTAAACTGGATTCGTTATTATACAATATTGCTTCTGTAAGGTGGATTCATTAGTATACAATATTGTTTTTATGGGACGGGTAGATAGATGGATTCGTTTGAACGTTTTATACAAGAAACTCGTTAATACATGGCTACCAATATTTAAATCTTCTAGTGGATTTTTAACAATAAAATTTACCTCCCCCCTCCCCATTTCAGCCTTATCCCTAAATAATCAGAATTTAAAGTATACTATAGTTTGCAGTGGAATGTATTCCAGTGATAAAGCGCTCGTTTGATGTGCGGTCGATTTGGGATCGATCTCCGTTGTTGGGCCCATTGAGCTATTTCTCGTTCCAGCCAGTGCACCACGACTGGTATATCAAAGGCCGTGGTATGTGTTACACTGTCTGTGGGATAATACATATAAAAGAATTCCTTGCAACTAATGGAAAAATGTAGCGGGTTTCCTCTCTAAGACTATATGTCAAAATTACCAAATGTTTGACATCCTAATAGCCGATGATTAATAAATCAATGTGCTCTAGTCGTGTCGTTAAACAAAACGAACTTTTTTTAATCATAAAATATTCGTAGATTCGTTAGTATACAATATTCATTTTGTAAGGTGGATTCGTAGGTATACAATATTCATTTTGTAAGATGGATTCGTTAATGTAAAAATTGGTCTCTGTAAGGTGGATTCGTTAGCATACAATATTGTTTTTGTAAGGTGGATTCACTAGTATACAATATTGTTTTTGTATGGTGGATTCGTTAGTATACCATAATAATTTTGTTAGGTGGATTCGTTAGTGTATTGTCTCTGTAAGGTGGATCCGTTAGTATATTGTCTCTGTAAGGTGGATTCGTTAGTATACAATATTGTCTATGTAAGGTGGATTCGTTAGTATACAATATTGTCTCTGTAAGGTGGATTCGTTAGTATACAATATTGTCTATGTAAGGTGGATTCGTCAGTATACAATATTGTCTATGTAAGGTGGATTCGTTAGTATACAATATTGTCTATGTACGGTGGATTCCTTAGTATACAATATTGTCTATGTAAGGTGGATTCGTTAGTATACAATATTGTCTATGTAAGGTGGATTCGTTATTATACAATATTGCTTCTGTAAGGTGGATTCATTAGTATACAACATTGTTTTTGTGGGGCGGATAGCTAGATGGATTCGTTTGAACTGTTTGTACAAGAAACTCGTTAATACATGGCTGCCAATATTTAAATCTTCTAGTAGATTTTTAACAATAAAATTTACCTGCACCCTCCACATTTTAGGCTTATCTCTAAACAATCAGAATTTAAATTATACTACAGTTTTGTTCTGTATGTATTAATGTAAACAGTCAGTCAAGAAAGAAGGAAATGTTTTATTTAACGACGTACTCAACACATTTTATTTACGGTTATATGGCGTTAGACATATGGAAAAGGACCACACAGACATGGAACTACACTGCGATTAGCAGCAAAGGATGTTTTATATGCACCATCCCATAGACAGGGTAGTACATACCACGGCCATTGTTACACCTATTGTGGAGCACTGGCTGGAATTAGAAATTGCCCAATGGGTCCACCGACGGGGAGCGATCCTAGATCGATCGCGCATCAGGCGAGCGCTGTACCACAGAGCTACGTTCCTACCCCTGTAAGCAGTCAGTGTGACTATCCAGAGACCGGACCCGGGACAGACATGCTCGAAACTCTAGTGGTATATGAGCATGTAAATAAATATTGGACTGGATTGCGTCGGATTCGGAAATAGCTGCAACGTGTCGCATTATATACAGTACATTTCATCACGATGACGCCATTATTTTAGAACGCAGTATGTAGCCTACAGTTAGTTTGATCACGTGGTTCACACCCTGGCAATTGAAAACAAAATACAGATGACCACCGCTTACTATATACAGCGTATTAATAGTACACACGCACGCACACACACGCACACACACACACATACAGACAACAAAAACTTACCTTCTCAAAAATAAATCCTAAAAAATCTACTACGCCCAAAAAACAAAAAAGAACCCCGCATTCTTAACAAATTCCCCCCCCCCCCCCCCGCCCCTCCCCCAAAAAAGAAGAAAAAAAAGAACCCCCCGCCCCCAACAATTAAACAATAATTAAACAAACAAACAAACAACAAAACAAAAAAAACCCACTTAAACAACAGCAACATATATATTTTAAGATGTCGCATTGTAAAATTTTAAGAAACATTTTTTTCGTGGTCGGATACTAGTAAAAATGCCCCTTTTGTTTGTTAGGAGAAAATCTCAACCCTCCCTGCCAATTAATTTAGACTAGGTTCGACACTAGAATAAAGTGAAATCGGCTTTCCGTTGTACAAGAGTGAGAAACTTAAGTTTTCACCACAAATACGTAACGTCACGTGACGCAGATACTGCTTGTCATTGTAGAAACTATTTCCAGATATGACGTAGTGGTCACCGAACCGGCCTCGGCGGTGTCGTGGTTGATACATCGGACATATAAGGCTGGTAGGTACTGGGTTCGCAGCCCGATACCGGCTCCCACCCAGAGCGAGTTTTAACGACTCATTGGGTAGGTGCAAGACCACTACACCCTCTTGTCTCACTATCAATTAACAACTAACACGCTGCCCTGGACAGACAGCACAGATAACTGAGGTGTGTGCCCAGGACAACTTGCTTGAACCTTAACTGGATATAAGCACGAAAATAAGTTGAAATGAAAAATCACCGACTAAAACTTCATGGGGATGCACCTCAGATGAGCGCTTTACCACCGTGCTCGGATCGATCCCCGTCAGTGGACTATTTCTAGCTCCAGCCAGTGCACCACGACTGGTATATCAAAGGCCGTGGTATATACTACTAGTATCCTGTTTGTGGAATGGTGCATATAAAAGATCCCTTGCTGCTAATTCGAAAAGAGTAGCCCATGAAGTGGCGACAGCGGGTTGTCCTTAACCATATTTCCGACGCCATATAACCGTAAATGAAATATGATGATTGCGTCGTGAAATAAAATATTTCCTTTCATTTACCACCATGCTGCAACCCGCCCCGGCCATTTATGAAGGCACAGTCTGTCAAATTTATTTCACCTAGTAACATAGTCTGTTAAGTTCATTTCACTCGATAATTTCTGCGTGCATTATGTAGTGGAGGATGTCCAAGAACGAAAAAAACAAACAAAAAAACTTTGTTTTGTTTAACGACACCACTAGAGCACATTGATTTATTAATAATCGGCTACTGGATGTCAAACATTTGGTAATTTTGACATATAGACTTAGATAGGAAACCCACTATATTTTTCCATTCCTGTGTAAGGGATCTTCCATGTGCACCATCCCACAGACAGTCGTGGTGCACTGGCTGGAACAAGAAATAGCCCAATGGGCCCACCGACGGGGTCCAAAAGCAAAGTACCTAGGGGTTTCAAACTGTTAAAAATATTATTCCCCCTTGCATATGTGCCTGCAGAGATGGTGGAAGATGACAGCAACTGAGGGAGGCTGGGGAAGTAACATGTCAGTGGCGGATCTAAGCGGGTTACTTCGGGGACGTTTGTGGCCTTTGTCTACGTCATTGACCCCACACCCCACGCCAATGGATTTTCTGGATCCACCACCGCATGTTCCTTCGATTTTTTCAGTGGACGGATGCACCACCGTTCCCTATTCACTGTCCATGACATTGGTTGGAGCAACGATTGCTGGGGTCGAAACTGGCTGAAATGCAGAGGAGACATTTGGTCCATCAAGCTACAAATTCTGCCTGACCAAACATAATCATAAAGTATAAAGACAAAATAATTGCCGATCCGACAGAAGGATCTCCGGGCCGTAGTGATTTTGTTTGGCAAAACACCGATCATAACAGCATTATTTCGACCACTGCATTAGTACACTCACAGGGGGCGGGACGTAGCCCAGTGGTAAAGAAGTACTTGCCTGATGCTCGGTCAGTCTAGGATCGATCTCCGTCATTGGGCTATTTCCCATTCCAGCCAGGGCACCACAACTGGTATATCAAAGGTTGTGGTATGTACTTGTCTGTGAGATGGTGCATATAAAGATCACATACTATTAATGGAAGACATGTAGTAGGTTTCCTCTCTATTAAAATTACTATGTGTCAAAATTACCAAATGGTTTACACCCAATAGACAAAACAACTTTTAACTTTAGTACTCACGTGGGGTGGGGTGGGATGTGTGTGGGGTGTGTGGAGGGGGTGTTGTCAGACATCATGTACGGTACTAATCGTATATGGAGGGGGTAAGTGTTGGTGTAGAACAACAAATCTCTCTCCACCCCTCTCTCCCAGCCCCCCCCCAACACTCTGCCCCCCCTCTCTGTCCTCCCCCCCTCTCCCTATCTCTCTCTCTCTCCTCTCTCTCTCTCTCTCTCTCTCTCTCTCACAAAGAAATAATCCCAATTATTATTTTATAAGTACTAGACAAATACAGATCTGAAATTTTATTATCATTCATTTCAAAGACTACCAAGTCAACACTACAAATTAAAGCAACACAATTACTTTATTTTTATTATTTTATTTGGCAAACAATAAAATGTTAAGTACTAATACATCTGTATTTTATTTCCACCCATGCTATAAAGACCGACACAATCCAATGAAAGAAATATTTGAAAATGAGAAAATGAGACCACTGTTGAAGCTGCTAACCCAAATATGCTAACACTAACAGAAAGTTCAAACACAAATATAATTTTTACCCGTATACATTTTTATTTCAAGAAGGGATATTGAGATTCACCAGGATTACAGGATCATGTATTGTTGATCAATTAAATTAGTTTGTTTGTTTCATGACACCACTTGAGAACATTGATTAATTTATCATTGGCTACTGGATGGAAAAAGAAAGAAATGTTTTATTTCACGACACACTCAACACATTTTATTTACGGTTATATGGCGTCAGACATATGGTTAAGGACCACATAGATATTGAGAGAGGAAACCCGCTGTCGCCACTTCATGGGCTACTCTTTCCGATTAGCAGCAAGGGATCTTTTATATGCACTATCCCACAGACAGGGTAGTACACACCACAGCCTTTAATATACCAGTCGTGGTGCACTGGCTGGAATGAAAAATAGCCCAATAGAGCCTACCAATGGGGATCGATCCCACACCGACCGCGCATTGAGCGAGCGCTGTACCACTGGACTACGTCCCACCCCCGGGTAACTCTGACATGTAGTAATCAGAGGAAACCCGCCACATTTTTTCCTAATGCCACAAGGGATCTTTTATATGCACTTTCCCACAGACAGGAAACCACATACCACGGCCGTTGACCAGTTGTGGTGCACTGGTTGGAATGAGAAAAATCTCAATCAGTTGAATGGATCCACCGAGGTGGTTCGATCCTGCGACGCAAGCACCTCAGGTGAGAGCTCAATCGACTGAGCTAAATCCCGCCCCCACCTTTGAAAACAAGTACAACAGCCACTTGCAACTTGCCAATCAAAATACGGGACACTACCTGTGTGGTGTGTTTGTAAACTTTGGTAAGTCACAGGGCTTTTTGAGAATTTATGAACACAAAACCACCGAGATGAATTAAAACAGGATTACTAAATATAGTGTACTTCGTCTTTCTTTAACAATTGCAGAAGAGACGATTAAACTATCTATGTAAATCTATGATTACATTCATTCACCGTTTGCATTTACCACAGTTTGACACCCAATAGCCGATGTATTTTTCGTGCTGGGCTGTCGTTAAACATCCATTCATTCATTCATTGCACAGGCAGAGAACATTTGAACCCAATTTACAAAGCCTGTTTATGTCTTACACACATGTAACTACATACATTTACAGTGCTTAAAGGAACAAACCCTAGTTTGAAAACACTAAGGCGTATTTTTGACTATTACAGCCATTTTGGATAACTGAAATCATATTTTACTTAGATTTTATTGTTTAGATTATCCATTTCTGTACATTTTAAGTGTTTCTGGTCTGGTCTGTTTTCAATGTCACAAAATATATTTCTCATATTTTTAAAAACGCACATGTGTCTGAGAAGTACATGTAACAGTCATGTAGTCGAGTTTTAGTCTATTTTTAAGAGGGTATTTCATCATTTCAAAGTCACAGACTCTTGTTTCACTTAATTGTAACTTTATCCAGATGAGTTACAGGTTTGTAGATTAACTAAACTTGGTGTTAATTTTCACGGGTTGAAACTAGGGTCCGTCTCTTTAAACACCTTTGTTTAAGAAAAACAGGCTTCGTAAATTCAGCTAATTGGTGCGTTTTTAAAAATGTTTAGCGACAGTTGGTGATCAGTTGAAAACTGAGTAACAATTAATGTTTAACATTTTAGTATTGTGTAGTGATTTCCGAAATTTGCGTAGTGAATCGTGACGAGTCATTGAATAAAATGTTCCCTGACATGCACCATGTAGTGACTCACGGAAAAAACAAGTAATTGCAGCAATTTTGCATTATCTGTCGAGTCAACCAAAAAAGGGTATTACATGAGGTATTTATTTTAATTTAACAGTACATACATGCATGTTTCACAATATGGATTTATATATTTAATTAAACAAGATAAAAAATGTTTTGCAACAGCAAAAATCCCAAAGCATGAGCCATCTGTAATTTCCAAATTGTAAAAATTTAAATTTAAAATTTACTGCCATGAATAATACCCATTTTACATAATATAGTAGTTTTGTTTGTACATCATTTACGCAATTATTTTTTCCCACAACTGATTTTTCGTTTGTGTAAAATTTATTGAATGATCAGTCACAGCAATACATCTTTAAAAATTTCATTTTCGAAAAAAAAAAAAAAAAACAACAATTATGCAATGTTTTTTCGAACATAACCCCTTTACAAGTTTAGCAAAGTTTGAAAATGTGGAAGCCAATGCTGGATTTAATAATTGTTAACTTTAAAGAAGAAGAAGATATTCATACATAACCTCTTTCGTATAACAATCTTGGTGTGACATTCATAAATAATTTATTTGTATAATTTATTATTCTAAGTATGCTAATTTCGACTCCTGCTACCGCCGTTTCTCTCCTTTCTGTGTGCGTTTCTTCTCGCCATCTTTGCGGTCCAGCACTTTCTGTTTCTGGTTTTCACGATCTTTTTTATCTTTCTCCTTCTTCTTTTCATGCTCCTGTTTCGACTTTTCCCGTTTTTCCTTCTCCGCTTTCAGGACAGCCTCTTTGTTTACGTTCTTAGTGACAAGAGCTAAACAGTTAAGAAATCGTAATCAATGTCAGTGGAGGATCCAGACAATCCATTTAGGGGGCCCCAATGACATGAGGCGGAATGCCAAGGGAACTTTGGGGGAGATATGGAGGGGGATGAACATTAATATCTAATAAAATTATAACTGTCGCAAAATTTAGATCCGCCTCTGAGTGTGTGTTAGCCAAGAAAAGAAATGTTTAATGACAGCCATAGGCATACAGGTTCCCAAATTTGTATGGGGGGGGGGGGGGGGGGGGGGGGGGGCTGGGGGAGAGGCTGGTTTTTGCCCGAATTAAACGAAAATGCCCAAATGTGGATAACAACATTTATTCATATTAGCATTACTACTAAACAGCTATATAGGGTTGCAAATTAATCACTACGCATTTTTACAACTAATTTTGAGGGTAGAATGATGAAAATACATGGTAAAAGGTCTCAGGTTAGCACATTTTGCCCAAATATCTCTATAATTTATTCCTGAATTTGAAGTTTTGCTCCAGCACTAAGGGGCAGTTGCACCCCCCCCCCCTCCCCCCCACACACACACACACCTACACCTGCTTCGTACAATTATGACCGTAGCACATTTTAAAGTATGGTTCAGACATCGACATGAACCCCCCGCAAGCATTCTGAGAGTACTGCTTGAGCAATACATGTCCATTAACAGGCCCAACAAATTTTCATATCTTCTAAAGGAAGGAAGAAAATGGTTTATTTAACGACACACTAAAACCCATTTTATTTACAGTTATATGGTGGCGGATCATATGGTTGAGGACCACACAGATATTGAGGCAGGAAACATGCTGTCACCACTTCATGAGCTACTCTTTTTGATTAACAGCAAGGGATCTTTTATATGCACCATCCCATATACAAGATAGCACATACCATGGCCTTTGATGTACCAGTCGTGGTGCACTGGCTGGAGCAAGAAATAGCCCAATGATGTGTGAGATGTGTGGGATCGATCCCTGTTGGTGGGCCCACTAGGCTATTTCTTGTTCCAGCCAGTGCACCATGACTGGTATATCAAAGGCTGTGGTATGTACTACCCTGTCTGTGGGATGGTGCATATAAAAGATCCCTTGCTGCTAATCGAAAAGAGTAGCTCATGAAGTGGCGACAGCGGGTTTCCTCTCTCAATATCTGTGTGGTCCTTAACCATATGTCTGACGCCATATAACTGTAAATACAATGTGTTGAGTACGTGTTAAATAAAACATTTCTTTCTTTGCTAAAACATAGTCTAAAAAACTAAGTTCAAGAGCCATAATGTGAAAAATGTATAAATCGTCATGAAAGTTAAACTTGATCTGTAACAGTAATGACTAACAATGAGTGATGAATTGCTCTCCTAACTCAGATTATGCTAAAGCTCTACACAAAATATCAGCTTAATATCTTGAGGGATTGTGATATTTATAAACATTTGGTAATTCCGACATCTAGTCTTAGATGGGAAACATGCTACATTTTTCCACTAGTAGCAAGAGATATTTTAAATGCACCATCCCACAGCTTGGATAGCACATACCACTGCACATACCACTGGAACGAGAAATAGCCCAATGGGTCCGCCGACAGGGATCGATCCCAAACCGACTGCGCATCAAGTGAGCTCTTTACCACTGGGCTACACCCTGGCCCTGAAATGTTTTAACGACAAACCAGTTGTGGTACACTGGTTGGAATGAGAAATAGCCCAATGGGCCCACCGACAGGGATCGATCCCAGACTGACCATGCATCAAGTGAGCACTGTACCATTGGATTATGACCCCCCCCCCCACCATACCCCATGTACAATGAAAGTGATTTGACAAAAAGGATACAGTCACCACCTGCTTCTGTCTTCTTTGTCGATTCCTCAGGCCTGCTGGCATCTCTAGGAAGCAAATTAAGGAAAATACCTGACGATTTTGACTGAATTCAAGTCTAGCTCTGGCACTTGCCAGGCCTTGACCGTAACCTTTTTCAGTGGTAGCCCACTGGGCAACTGCGTGACACTTCAAAGTCTTGTCTATATACTTGTCTATATATACTCTTCAAAAAAAGTAGGGGAACTCTAATAAGAATTTACTATTGCCAAAATTGTAAGGTATATTAGCTGTGGGGAATGGTTATAGGATAATAGTGAATTAATTGGACAAGCATTACAACCAGTAGTTCAGTATTACAGTAGGTTTTATGACCACCAAAGATCTTGAAGGACGATTTTGGTCAGAAATGAAAGTTGAAAGTTAACCGTTTTTTTATCAGTAAATCGCAAATTCAAACAATAAAAATGACTAAAAACAAAAGAATAACAACTGTATGATCAACAGAATGAAAAAGACAGAAATAATGTTCCACAGTGATTAATCGACCTTCCTGGAAATTGTCAAAATCAAGAATGACACCCCACGCACGTGTACGGGCAACTGCATGATGCACGTGCAAACTATGGAATGTGTTTCGGTGTGTTGATAAACAGACCTGAACATTCTTTACTAAGATGTCTATGGTCAAAACGTTTGTTCGGTCTAATAGTTGATATTAACATTAATATTTCAGGTTCCCCTACTTTTTTTGAAGAGAATAATTGATTAAGGATACTCCTCATCAGACACTTGACTGTACTGAGCTAAAATGGCTTCTTTTCTCGCGAGCTCTTCGCTGGTGAGTTGTCTTTCCTTTGCTACAGTTAGTTTCCGTTCACTGAGTATTTGTGACAGTTTATCACCTAAATCAGCTGACAAAAAAAAAAAAAATTTTTTTTTTTACAAAATTGAATTTGATAGTAACAGACTTACCAATACATTTTTAGGGTACCATGATGGCATGAATCATAATTTAAAAAAAATAAAATCATCCCTTAAACATTAATGTTATGATTGAATTACAAGCAAAATTGACTTTACAGATACACAGGTCTGTAGATTATATTGTCTGAATTAAATTAAATTAAATTAAATTAAAGTTACAGTTTGTTTTGTTTAAAAATACCACTAGAACACATTGATTTATTCATCATTGGCTATTAGGTGTCAAACATTTGGTAATTTATATCTAGTCTTAGAGAGAAATCCTGCTACATTTTTCCATTAGTAGCAAAGGATCTTTTATATCCATCATCCTACAGACAGGATAGCACATACCATGGCCATTGATATGTCAGTCATGATGCACTGGCTAGAATGAGAAACCAACTATGGTCGGTAATTACCAACTTTCATCCATGGGTGGTAATTACCAACTTTGAAAAACCAATTATAGGTGGTAATTACCAACTTTGAGAAACCAACTATAGGTGGTAATTACCAACTACGGGTGGTAAAACCTACTATGTGGTAAAACCTACTATGGGTGGTAATTACCAACTTTGAGAAACCAACTATGGGTGGTAATTAACAACTATGGGTGGTAAAACCAACTATAGGTGGTAATTACCAACAATGGGTGGTAATTACCAACTTTGAAAAACCAACAATGGATGGCTAGTTGATTTTCATGTCGTTTCATTACTATACCTGTATTGTCTTCTGCTGAATTTTTCTTTTGTTTCTGAAATTCATTCCATTTCTGAATCAACTCTTCACACACTGCATCTTGGTCTTGTGACTGAAAAGACACAAATAAGAAATAACATCAGGCATGCATCAGGGCATACAATTTGGCAAAAACGATTTTGTCTGTCCGTTATGCAAAACCAATATCAACATAAATGAAAGATCGTTTGTGCAAAAGCTGTAATCGTTCGACAGAAAATCTTTAAATAAAATTATCACTTTTTTTGGAAGAAAATTGGCCTACATTGCCTGTATGCGAAAGATACAATGTATCTGTGTTTGACGAAGATCATCTGCAAATAAACATTATATTTGTTTAAGCCTAAATTGAAATTTGTTAAAAAAAAAAATTTAAATCCAAATCTTCTCCAAAACAAGTGAAAATTTTTTTTGACATGGGTCGATTTTCGTGGGTCGGTCGGGTTAGGACAAACAAACCTAATTTTTATTTTCACCTGGTAGCTTTTAACTTAGTCCAAGCACACAAAAGGTATATTTTCATATTTATGATAGGAGAAAAGCTACGAAAATCACTTGTTTGAATTAGTGCTGCAACGATAAACCGGTATACCAGTATACCGCGATAATTGATCAGCTCGATACGAACCGCGGTACAGTTTTGCGTATCGCGATTTTTATACACTATTTTTTTCCTCGTATCTTATTTGACTTGAAATAGGCAAACAAACAAACAAAAACCACATGATTTTATTAATTAGTGATGACAGGAAATGTAACAATCACGTCAAGCGTAGTCGGCTTACTTGTTGGCATACAAAGTGATAGGTCGGTTATACCTGGTTCTAACTTTTAAACAAAACGTGTCAGAAGTCCAATGAAAATAACCAGTTAACGATAATTACAAATAAATGTTTTGTTACTTACTCATTATCATTCATTGTTCATTTACGTTGGAATACGGCTACGGCTACGGCTATCATCTTCAAAGAAATAAAACAACAAGTGAGAATCACACATCGCTGTTTTTCACTGAAATCGGAATACTTCGGCCGATCGTTCAAAACACATAGGCCAGTAACCTCTGGTTCGGTCGATCTGCCGAAATATTGCGATTCAATACGTACATTTCCGTGTCATGCGAGCAGCAACGGAAAAACCCGATAGCAAGGATTTCCAAATGTGACAATTTAAAAACAGTTTGACACCGTCACACCGGTGTTCTAGTAGACTAGTATTTTGTTAAAAAATAAAAATGACCAAGAAGAACATTATGCAACTAATAAATGTCGTGGTTTATATAATCATTTAGGTCTATGATGGAATGAATATTACAAATATTTCGATTTATAAATATACATGTACTTAGTATTACTTATTTAACTCAAACTAGCTATGTCAAGTTTTATTCACAAAAAACACATGCAACAATTATTAAGCAACTGACCATCAAAGAAACGTTGACGTGTTTGATGTTTGTAATGATGGGTTTAGCCTAACAGCTGAAACTAATAAAGATCATTAATAAGTTTATGCATTCTGCTTTCATTAAAAAACCCCACCCATAAACATTAAATTTAAATAATATCAACTATATTGCAATACATATCGCAATACGGTTTCTTATATCGCAATATATCGTTTTTGACCGTATCGTTGCACCCCTAGTTTGAATATCGTTGCCCATTAACCTATTCATTTGTATCTGAACTACTGAAGAAAATTGTTTGAATAAAAAAAAAAAGCGGACCAATGACAAATTGGTTGTCTAAAAAATTCAAAATTTTATGCACTGTGCATGCATACATAAATACACACACATGCATGCACACGTGTAGAGTGCACAAGGTATAGAGAATACAACGAGTGGCTGTTTAATACCATTTAAGAACTGCCTGTTATTTCTTTTATGTTTTAGGTTCATCGGTGTATGAAAGAAAAAGCATACACAAACTGGGTGAATTGGTAAAGCTGTTCATGCTTCACACAAAAGGATGTCATTTTCTTTTGTTGTGATAACCATTCTGTGTGTAGCCTGTACAAGTAGGACTGCATTCACTTTCTATTATTTTATTTTCAGTATTAAGTTCGACCACATTATTATATATATATACTTTTTCTTTTCTTTATAACTACATCTTTTATGGTCATACTTAATGCTTTGTTTATTGTTTCAACATGGAGTGATGTCCGTAAGGCATGTTGCATCTTAGGAATGGAAATGTCTTATTTAACAACGCACTCAACACATTTTATTGACGGTTATATGGCGTCAGACATATGGTTAAAGACCACACAAATATTGAGAGAGGAAACCCGCTGTCGCCACTTCATGGACTACTCTTCGATTAGCAGCAAGGGATCTTTTATATGCACCATTCCACAGACAGGATAATACATACCACGACCTTTGTTACTCCAGTTGTGGAGCACTGGCTGGAATGAGAAATAGCCAACCGACGGGGATTGATCCTAGACCAACCGTGCATCAAGCAAACGCTTTACCACTGGGCTACATCTTGCCCCATCTTAGGAATGAATCTATTTATAGCATACTTCTTCATTTCCACAAAGTGCTATGCTAGTACCTGCCATATCTGAAAATTGTGACAATTGCGACAAAACTTTAATTCTTCCAAAATAAGGACATGTTGGGCCATCATTTACCTGGTCATGATCAGATTGGTTCACAAAAACAAAACGGGTTACCTCAATTTCTTTTTGAATAATTTTAAAATTTTTGTAGACTGAACATGCGTCTTTAATTCATTACAATTTGAAATACTGTTGACTTCAAACTTCATAAAACATAAGGCCATGAGAATGAAAGTTATAGATTAGCGTCCACCGCCCGCATGCCGTGAAAGGTACCGCTAAAAATTTTCATTATTTACAAAAAAGGCACTTAATGATCGTGAAGGATCATGACTGCCTCGACCACATAGAGAAGCTGTACTGTGCTTGTGGATATGAGCCCTGCTGTATACAGTGTGGAGAATACCTCCATGGTGTCGAAGATGAAGCAGATACCTATCCTCAGTGCGAAGACTGCCTTGATCCACCAATCCAAAGGAGACACTGAATCATATAGGCCCTAGCTAGCTAGTTAGAGCTCAATTAAAATGCAATTAAAAAATTTCAATAGTTTATATTCCACCTTCAAACATGTCAAAGACCTCATTTGGACTTGAATCTACTATGGAAATAATAGATCAATAAAAATAATGAATAATGAAAAATGAAAAAAAGCCTCATGTGTATTTAAAATTGTTCGGACGCAAATCTATAACTTTCATTCTCTTGGCCTAATCATAATGTAGTGACCACCAAGCAAAGGGCCGCAACTCTAAATGCGTTTTATCATTTCGCCAAAAACGCGACCCCGAATACCTACATGTCGGTTACGGCTTTACAGTCATTAACGACCGACTTAATTGTTAAAAATCAGTAGTTTTCGTAAACTAGAATGATGAATAAATTGGTTTATATGACTCTAGCACCTTGGTTGGAAATCAAAAGTGGTAAAATTATTTTCCCAAATAGGCCCCTAATAGGTTATCAATTTGTAACCTTTTATCAGCCATAAACACTATTTATATGTATATGATATTATGTGCAATATTTTAAACAACCGATTTATGTCACTAACATAAATTTAAACCACTGTAAGTAAAAGAATTGATTTATTAAAGTAATTATGATTGACCAGCATTTTTATACCAAGGGACATAACTTTTGAAATTCTCGCCACTAATTTTAAGATTGTTTCTTTCATAGCGCACACAGAATCTCAAACTTGCATACATATTCTTATTATAAACAAGACTGATTGGTGCCAAAAATAAAATAAATAAATTGCAAAAAAGATTTAATGAGCATAAATCATTTTCAGTCTAGATTTTGCCTCATATTTGACTAAATACAGTTATGAGCCAAATGTTTTCAGTGTGACAGTTGTAAACCAAAAGTATAAATGTAATACATAAACATGACAATTTGGTACATTTACAATGTGAAAATAAAAGACAAGTATGTACTTAAATTATACATTAAATAAGTTATTGAAATTTGTTCACATGTGTATATTTATAGTTAATATTTATTTACCTATAATTACCAAATTAATATTCACCGACAGCCCATAACGACTATATACTAATGCCTCTTGGTCTAGTTGGTTTGTTAACCTCATAACAAAACAGCTTCAAAGCATGAATTGATACGTTTAATGTTTAGTTAACAATGTTTATCGTCAGTTCAGTATATTGTCATTAAAATTAAAATGCTAACACTTTGGCAAGAACAACATATGTACTGTGGCCAGAATGAATGATGGTTAATTAGTTTTAAAGCATAATAAAATCGCACATTTCAATGCTTTCTATATGTCATATTAAAAATACTCTACACCAAATCATTGTTTACCTACCCTGGGTTTCTGCCAGAGGGTAAGGAGGGTAAAATTAGATGTATGTACTCAAAAATCTCGGAAATTAATGGATATATTTTGTTTTAATTTTTAGACAGATTATAGTAAGATAATTGCTGTTTAAAATTTGTAAAAATGCATAAAATAAAATGTCCAATAAAACAACATTTCAAACCCATAACCACCCAATATATGCCTTTGAATATATTTAGTTTTTATTACGTATCCTCGAATTATGTTCTGGCATAAAGCCTGCTACCTTTGGCAGAGGTTGAAACAATTGGTCGCCTAATGTTCGACTGTTACCATAAAATAATATAATTAATCACTTTTGGCATCTAGCAATTTAAAGCAAAATTTGCAATAGTTACCACTTGGAATAAGCATCATATATATATATATATATATTTTTTTTTTTCACCTGTAATATATTTTCACCAAGACTTCCTTCTACCTCCATGAATGATTAAAGAAAATAACACTGGATATATTTTAATTATTTTTGTTTTATTCCAAAATATAATAACAAATGTGTTTTATGTCAGTATGTGGAGCAAACTACCTGATACAGTTGGTTTGAAATCATGATTACAAAATCCTAAAGACAAAGGAACTGGCTCCTAATCTCAGCCTCTACATATTGTCTACATTTGTGCAGGCCTGTAGGAACGATATTTGAAGTGTGTGGGGGAGGGAGATACAGTCTCATCTTTATATCATTTTTATGTGGAGTAGTGAAAATTTAAAACATACATTTTTGTCCTCAAGTGTGGCATGGAGAAAAAGCCCCTAGGCTTGCCCCCCCCCCCCCCCACCCCCCGCCCCCCACACACCCCACCCCAGTTCCTACGGGCCTGATGTATTTTATATATTATTAATAAATACAAAGACTACACAATGATATTGTCTATAGAACAAATCAGTTGTAAAATGATTGTCACTATGTGACAACATTATAATATTTTCCAACATTTCTGTGTTTCTGTGCCCGGCTGTGGACAATTTTGACAGACTGGTAACACATTTGCTTAATAATTAAAAATACACGGTTTAACCAAACACATTGAAACTTGGAGGATAACTAGTTAAGATAACAAAGTAAAGTGTGCTAATTTTAGTTTTTTGTTAAAGTATTATATCTTGCTTTGGTGAGGAGGGGACGCTTTTTTGCAAATTTGCGAAATCGGCCTCTAGAATATCCATTGACGTGTCATGTTTACATCTATGCTGAACAAGATTTATGATAAAATATTATTACATTTTGTGTGTTTTTCTTCTAATTAGGTCCATTAGCTTTAGTTTACATTACAAAAGTCATAAACAAGTATGTTAAAAAAAATGCTTGTTGTATGGGACTACATAATGAATTTAAAAAAACGAACCACAACTTCACCAATAATGCTCCCCAGACTTTCTTTCTTTTCTTCTATTGGCGTATCAGTTTCATCCAATATTGCAGAAATATAAGAAACAAATACATCTGTGTCACAATCAGGATTTAACGACAAAAGTTTATCTGACAGCCACAAATCATATGGACTACTGGAGGCTGCCATTATTCCTCTTCTGTTGTATTTTATTACATTATATTGAACAACTGCATTTAAAATAAAAATGTTCTTTAAGTAACGACACATTAAAATATAATAATATTATTCTTTACCACTATAAATTATTTACCAATACTTTGAGAACTGTATTTCTAAAAACGTCTTTATTACAGTAGACATATTAGTTTGTTGAATGTCTCAGACAGTAAGTTGTTTAGGTAACGATATAACTAATAGTCAGTTACGATGAATAACATTAACCGGAAGCTTGTGATATTAAAACTTCAAAGCACCTAACAAGAAATTAGTTTCACCTCCTCTAGTCTGCCACACCAGCAGCACAGTTATTATATTTGATTGATGGATATAAGCCACTTGGTATAAATTTAACAATTCATTTGACTTGGAAATTGTGCTAGACGCGATTTGCTTTAGGTCTCGCCAAGTATCGGTGAGTACCATACTGGGGAGCAGATCAACTGGCCCCAAAACCAACTCGCCGCAGCTGTTGGTCAACTCGCCCCACACTGTTTAGTCAACACATATCATTTCAGTTATATTAAAGGGACATTCCTGAGTTTTATGCAGTTTTTAAGATGTTATCGACTAACAGACTTGTTAACTATTGTAATTACACATTAAAAATATTTTTCTGCATATAATATTAGTGGCTGTATATTAAACGTGTTTCTGATCGTTCTAATATTTGTATTCGGTCAAATTTCATTTTAGTTCCGAAATAAAAAAAATCCAATTTGGGCTTCTTACAAATATTAACACGACCAGAAACACCTTGAATATACAGATACTGATATTCTAAACAAGAAAATATATTTAATATATAAGTTTAATCGTAGAAATATTTTATTAGTCGGAAAAGTCAGGAATGTCCCTTTAATTAAATATACCAATATTTTAAGCAATAATGTGCAATAAAGTTTGGAGCGAGTTGTCCAAACACTGAGGCGAGTTGGTAGGGGATGAGTTGATGGGGGGGGGGGGGGGGGGGGGGGGGGGGGGGAGTTGACCAGCATTCCCATACTGTAGGCCTACTGTATACATGATATGCTGGTACTTATTACATTTTAAAAGGACCACAGTGTAACACTTGTAATTTCACTTCATTTTATTTGTTTACTAAATGGTACAGCTTTAAAAATTAAAATATTTTCTTCAAACACAAATACATTAATTATTAATCTTCAAACAATTCTAATAACAACTCAACTAATGTCAAAATGTAAAAAAAAAAAAAAAAGGAATCATAGATCAATGTTTACCTTCAGGCATGGATAAGGGGTTTGTTAAGAGGGAGGGGCGCTAGACATTGTAAGAGGTATTTGATACCCCACCCCGCAATTTGCACCTAACATTGGTGAACTACGAACTGGCAGCATTGTGCACCCAATATATTGTTAACATAGCAGTGTTTCTGCCAGGAAGAAATTTTCTGGTACGTGCTATGGAATTGAATGCAACTACAGTCAACATGGGATATGGGGAACATCCCCCAGAAAGAATTTAGGGTTAGGGTTAAGAAAATGATACAGTATTCAATTTTGTTAAAAGGTTAACTTAAAAATAAAAAAAATTGGGTATGGGGCCATACCCGTTTTACCCTCTGGCAGAAACTCTGCATAGGGAGTTAAGTGATTGTTATTCGAATACTGACATCATTTAGTTTTTAAAACATCTGTATTTAATATAAATAGAATAGATGTTTAACAACACCCCAGCACGATAAATACATCAGCTATTGGGTGTCAAACTGCTCTATAATATGAGAGCTCTACGGGATGTTGTTCTTAACATCTTATAGGATGATCTCCATACCTGTTCAAATAATAATCAATTCCATATAATGAACAGAGAAAGTCATGTACATCAGGACTTCTAGATTATGGTAGCCCCACTCCCATGGCTAGTGATATTCAATGTTGGGCTAGTAAATCAGTGCTAGCCCTGGGTGGCTATTTTTGTTCGCCAAAAAATTCGCCAATCTTCAATTTCTTTCGCCAATCTAAATATGTATTCGCCAATTACTTTTTGGCATTTCAGTTAAAATATTTTGTTTTTAATCCTGTTCTTTATGATAATATAGTACATGCTATGATGTACTTATTATTCAATTTACGTCTGGTATGACACTGTTTTAGGGGATTATTTTTTAGCAGATGTTTCAACCTGAAAAGAAAAATTAATTAGATATTCTCGAATTTTAGTATAAACTATCCGCGTATTAGACCAAACTCTGTGGTTATCGACGGCAGTGTGTAACCCCCCACTCCCACCCCCACCCCCACCCCCCACTCCCACCAAAAAAAAATCCCGATGCATATATGATAAAGCAATGAATAAATGTTTTTATTAACAAAATTAAAAGAAAAGTGCGAAACGACCCTACATGGGGGTGAACTGACTCAGTTAACAGTACAAATGGATCCGGGTCGAAACGACGCGGGCGATCTAGTAACAGGGGCGAAACGACCTGTTACCAGTCACACCAGATACTGTGCTACCCCTTCAGAGTGCTCCAAAGCCACCGGCCTATATGCATATATCTTAATAAATAGATGTATTATTGTATATATAATAGAAAAATCTTCTTTTTTTTTAAAAACAAAATGACCAGACAGGCTGTTTTATTTTATGAAAAACATATATATATATATATATATATATATATATATATATATATATATATATATATATATATATATATATATTGTTTGGGTTTTTTGTTGTTGTTTTTTAAGTGCATGACTCTTGATGGTGTCGGCCTAGGACGTAGAAAATTCTATTTTGTGTAGTACCGGTTTGCCGAATTATGAATGTCCCGGGAAGTAGAAGAAACTAATTGGTTTACATGTTCTGCATTGCAGTGTGAGCCGTGTTTTCTTTACCAACGAAATGAGAAGCGTTTATAATCTAGCTTTACTGTTCGGGGTAGCAAGTAAGCAGGCGCTTGTGTGTGTGTTTTCTTTACCAACGAAATGAGAAGCGTTTATAGTCTAGCTTTACTGTTCGGGGTAGCAAGTAAGCAGGCGCTTGTGTGTGTGTTTTCTTTACCAACGAAATGAGAAGCGTTTATAGTCTAGCTTTACTGTTCGGGGTAGAAAGTAAGCAGGCACTTGTGTGTGTGTTTTCTTTACCAACGAAATGAGAAGCGTTTATAGTCTAGCTTTACTGTTTGGGGTAGAAAGTAAGCAGGCGCTTGTGTGTGTGTTTTCTTTACCAACGAAATGAGAAGCGTTTATAGTCTAGCTTTACTGTTTGGGGTAGAAAGTAAGCAGGCACTTGTGTGTGTGTTTTCTTTACCAACGAAATGAGAAGCGTTTATAGTCTAGCTTTACTGTTCGGGGTAAAAAGTAAGCAGGCGCTTGTGTGTGTGTTTTCTTTACCAACGAAATGAGAAGCGTTTATAGTCTAGCTTTACTGTTCGGGGTAGAAAGTAAGCAGGCGCTTGTGTGTGTGTTTTCTTTTATTGTTATTTCTTCTTTTTCTCCTCAGTTTTGTTTTGTTTTGCTCGTATTGGTCTCAAGTGTTTTAAAGGATTACTGTCCTGGGTAGTATTTTATATCTGCTCACAACGCTGTACGCACCACACGATTGATAGATTTTTTTTGTTTTCAATTTCCCATTAAACTCAGTGTATTTGGCGTTGTACGCGCAAAAAGTAGGATTAGCATCAGAATATATTGAACACGATGATGTACAAAAGGTGGTAAGGTATGCTTCAGCCCTTCCGATGGTTCCGATGGACAAAAGTGAGGACGTTTGGGCTGACACAATTGCTGACAGTCCTCAGAATGAAAAGGTAACATTACTGATGGACCATGTCACTAGCACCTGGATTGAAGGGCCACGGACTCGAGAAATGTATCTTGATCATACCCTACCCCATGACCTCATTTTGTAACTACCCTCCAAACTTACCTGTATGATTTATTACTCAGTTTACTGAATACTGTTCATAATTGCTATGGTGTCCAGTCATCCAAAATAAAGACAAAGGAAACGTCGTTATATGTCATTGCTATCAAAACACTGGCTCGCGACTGTTTCACAAGTGGAAAAATGCTCATTCAGTTTCACGTCGGTTTTGAGACTTGTATTTCTGTGCAAGGGGCGGAGGGATGTATCATGTTGGCGTTTATATTATATCAGTAGCTATAGCAGATATGAATTATAATTTCGCCATTTAATATGTTTGAAATATAATCTGTAAACGTAGAAAGGTTAAACTAATAATGATTGCATATAAGTGAGAAACAATGTCTTCCTCACAACGTACCTACTTCGTGGAAATGAACTCAACCACTTGACCTAGATTTACATCGTACGACAAAACACAACAAAACACGACTAATAAAATTGAAAACTTGTTGTCGCTAGTAATCAAATATTTAGTATCAACAATGTAACATGACTTAAAGAGTATTTAATTTTATTTAATCGCGTTTTCTAACTTTACAACAAGCAGCTGGCAGTACACTACTGAATAGTAGACTGGCTCACAGACATGCAAATAACGCTTATTTACACCACGAGGCGGATCAACAGAACAAAACTGGTTGAAGAAATGTTTGGTTCTTCCTTTCATTTCTTATTCATATTATTTACATTTCTTTTTCAGCTTCAAAAATGTGCATGCTGATGACCAACGGGGCTTTAGATCGCACTAATTTGGGCACAAGAAGTTTTATTTGTTTGCGTTCTAAGGGGGCAAGACGTAGCCCAGTGGCAAAGTGCTCGCTCGATGTGCGGTCGGTCTGGGATCAATCCCTGTTAGTGGGCCCATTGGGCTATTTCTCGTTCCAGCCAGTGCACTACAACTGGTATATCAAAGGCCATGGTATGTCTGTGGGATGGTGCATATAAAAAATCCCTTGCTGCTAATCGAAAAGAGTAGCCCATGAAGTGGCAACAGCGGGTTTCCTCTCTCAATATGTGTGGTCATTAACCATATGTCTGACGCCATATAACCGTACATAAAATATGTTGAGTGCACCATTAAATAAAACATCTGAGGACACTAGTAAAGTCCTTGTAGTGCAGTAATGTTAATAATAGCTGGTAAAGAGATCGATGTACATTTTTAGAAATGCATTTCAAATTATTTTAATCAATTTACAGTTTAACATTGCATTGATTTTAGCTTAGCATGTTTTTACTTAATTTGAGCTTGCTTATTTTGGGCCACACCCTTTATCTTCTCATCTTTGGTGCAATCTAAAGCAGTGTCCTGACAATTGCAAGTCTGCTCGGACAAGCAAAATGTTCCTCAGTGGTTGTCCAGTGGACAAGTGAACATTTTCAATATCAATTTCATTTTGAAAAAAGTAAAGTTTTGTTTTATTTAACAACGCCACTAGCGCACATTGATTCTTTATCTTATCATCGGCTATTGGACGTCAAACATATGGTCATTCTGACACTGTTTTTTAGAGGAAACCCGCTGTTGCCACATAGGCTACTCTTTTATGACAGGCAGCAAGTTATCTTTTATTTGCGCTTCCCACAGGCAGGATAGCACAAACCATGGCCTTTGTTGAACCAGTTATGGATCACTGGTCAGTGCAAGTGGTTTACACCTACCCATTGAGCCTTGCGGAGCACTCACTCGGGTTTTGGAGTCGGTATGTGGATTAAAAATCCCATGCCTTGACTGGGATCCAAACCCAGTACCTACCAGCCTGTAGACCGATGGCCTATCCATAACGCCACCGAGGCCGGTTAATTTCATTTTGAAGAATCAAAACTAATGTCCTTGTACTTGAATAAAACTAAAAACATATTTGGACAAGTGAAAGTATTGGCGGACAAGTAGATTTCTAGATATATTTGTCTAGTGGACAAGTGAAAGTATTGGTGGACAAGTAGATTTCTAGATATATTTGTCCGGTGGACTAGTGAAAATTTCTGCTTATTTCTATCATTGTAAAGCCTAGACCAAAGTTTTCAATTTGAACATTCATTTCTTTTTTTATAAATTTATATTAACATTATTGTACATTATTTACATTTCTTTTCCAGCTTCCAAAATGTGTATGCTGATGACTAAAGTTTTCAACTTGACCACTTTGTCCCGACTGACTCTACATCATCATTTAAAACATCTACAGTCGAAATCTATCATTTCTTTTTCATCAAAAACACCGGGCTCCAGCTCTGTTAGTTCTCCAGTGGAACACGTTGTACTGGTTTCCGATTCGACCAACATTTTCATCAACTTGGCTCTGGAGGATTGGATATTTGATCATGGAGACTTGCGTGCCAAGAGTTATCTCCTCATGTGGAGGAACTCTCCAGCGGTTGTTATCGGCCGTCACCAGAATCCCTGGATGGAGTGTAACGTCTCTGAAGCCAGAAGGAGAAAGGTTGAAATCGTTCGTCGCAGGAGTGGGGGCGGCACAGTTTACCACGATGAGGGAAACGTCAATTTTTCCTTTATCATGGCGCGTCCACGATACAACCGCAAGGCCAACCTGGAACTGGTTGTTCAGGCGATATTATCAAGGTGGGACGTGGATCTGACACTCAATAAACGCGATGACATCATTTTGAATGGGGCCTACAAGGTGTGTGTGTGTGTGGCAGTTTATAGGACTTCTAGATTATGGTAGGAAGGAAGGAAGGAAAGAAATGTTTTATTTAATGACACACTCAACTCATTTTATTTACAGTTATATGGTGTCAGATATATGGTTAAGGACCATGCGGATATTGAGAGAGGAAACACGTTGTCGCCACTTCATGGGCTACTCTTTTTGATTAGCAGCAAGGGGTATTTTATATGCACCATCCCACAGACAGGATAGTACATATCACGAGCTTTGTTACACCAGTTGTGGAGCACTGACTAGAACGAGAAATAGCCAGATGGGTCCAGCGATGGGGATCGATCCTAGACTGACCACACATCAAGCGAACACTTTACCACTGGGCTATGTCCCACCCACAGATTATGGTAGCCCCACTCCCATGGCTAATGATATTCAATGTTAGGCTAGTAAATAACTACTATTGCCATGCCCGACAGCTAGTGAAAAAAACGAGTCAAATGTTGCTGTTAAGTCTTATTTTGAAAATATGAATATTCTTTCCCCACCCCAACCACTCAATATTTGTGTTTTTAAGCTCTATCTCCCTCTTTAGGCAGTGGCGGACCCAGAAAATCCATATGGGGGGGCCCCAGTGACATGAGGGGGAATTCCAAGGGAATGTTGGGGGAGGTTTGGCGGGGGATCATAAAAAAAGTAAAATTAATATATAATAAAATTATAACTCGCAAAATTTAGGGGGGCCCGGGCCCCTGGCCCCCCCCCCCCCCCCCCCCCCCCCCCTTAGATCTGCCTCTGTTAGGTGACATATTTGATTATTACCATTATTTAGTAAAGTAGGGCTAGTCAATCTTTAATGATCAAATGTTTAAAATCACTGATCCCATGGCTAGTGGATTTGATGATTCTAAAACCCTGCAATTTCATTAATAATTGCAAGGTGTTGAGTATTTTTAAGGGGCCGGGTTCTAGCTCACCTGGAAAAATATACAGTGGGTTTTCTATGAAGACTACGAGTCAAAATGATCAAATGTTTGACACCCAGTAGCTGATGATCAAAGCTACAAGCTGCTCAAGATGTATTGCTAAACAAAACTCTTAAAAAAAACCTCCACCAGACCGTGGGGTGGGGGGGATGTAGCTTAATGGCAAAGTGCTCGCTCAATGCGCGGTGGGCTCATTGGGCTATTTCTCGTTCCAGCCAGTGCACCACAGCTGGTATATCAAAGGCCGTGGTATGTACTACCCTGTCTATGCTAATCGAAAAGAGTAGCCCATGAAGTGGCGACAGCGGGTTTTCTCTCTATATATCTGTGTGGTCCTTCACCATATGTCTGATGTCATATAACCGTAAATAAAATGTCTTGAGTGCGTCGTTAATTAAAACTTTTCCTTCTTCCTTCTAACAGCCCATGAAAATGGACACCCAAGTTTGGTTAATCTATAGTCCGAAGGGACATACAAAGTGTGGTTCTTTCTACGTCCAAATGTTGTTACATACCCTATACATGTATATAGCTGGTATTCAAAACTTATGGCACCATGTTTCAACCGTTTCTAAACCGAAATAAGGAAATGTTTTATTTAACAACGCACGCAACACATTTTGTTTGCAGTTATATGGCGTCGGACATATGGTTAAGGACCACGCGGATATTGAGAGAGGAAACTTGATGTCACCACTTCATGGGCTACTCTTTTCGATTAGCAGCAAGGGATCTTTTATAAGCACCATCTCACAGACAGGATAGCACATACCAGTCTTTGATATACCAGTCGTGGTACACTGGCTGGAATGAGAAATAGCCCAATGGGCCCATTGATGGGGATCAATCCTAGACTGACTGCACATCAAGCAAGTGATTTACCACTGGGCTATGTCCCGCCCCAGAGAGACAGACACAGACACACAGACAGAGTGAGAGCGAGTGAGTGAGTGAGTGAGTGTACCCATATGTTAGACACAAAATGACTATACAGTAGTTTAAAGGCATACTGTCACGGATTTAACAACCTTATTTCTGTGAAAATGGATAATAAATAAAAATTACATTAATTGTTGGAAACCAAATCTAGCTATCGCATCACATTAACTGAACCATAATGGAGTGAAATCCATGTCAACCCTCTCGGCAATTTTAGTTTTTGAATTATGAACCATGGCCATAATTCAATTATTTTTACAAAATAACATTAATAAATGGAGTATGGTGGTTATGAAATTGGTTGAATAAAGTACATTTAGGGACAAATCAAATGATTTTTGTTCAGGTAATACTTTGTTAGACCATTAAATAGGTCGGTGGTCTGTGGCAATATGCCTTTAAAATGTTCTGAATTGTTATTAAAGTAACATTCCTTTCTTTTATATATTTCCATCCAGGTTTCTGGAACAGCGGCTAAGCTGAGTGGTGATAAAACATACCATCATTTCACCTTTCTCCTAGACGTCAACAAAGAAAACCTCAGTCACCTTCTGCAGTCTAAACTGGTTAGTTAAAAAAAAAAAATTGTTTTATTTAACAACACCACTAGAGCACATTGATTTATTAATTATTTGCTATTGGATATCAAACATTTGGTAATTCTGATATATAGTCTTAGAGAGGAAACCCGCTACATTTTTTCTAATGCAGTAAGGGATCTTTTATATGCACTTCCCACAGACAGGAAAGCACATACCATGGCCTTTGACCATTTGTGGTGCACTGGTTGGAACAAGAAAACTGGTTAGTGTTTTTGTTGACACCATTTAGGATAAATACACAAAACACTCATTGTTTGACACACATTAGCCGATATATCTTTTGTGCTGGGGTGTCGTTAAATCATTCATTCATTCATTCATTCATTCATTCATTCATTCATTCATTCATTCATTCATTCTCAAGATGCAACTATAAGTGTTGTGTCTAGTACTGTAAAATACTTTATTTTTGCAGGATTAAATTTTTGCAATTTAATGAAAATTTCCCAATCTGAATGTACATGTAAATAATTCCTTTTTAAAAATTATTATATAAAGATATATTTTGAAATCAATATGGTACGTAACACTTGACAAACACCCCTTCCCTTTCTTAATGCAAAATGGATATATTAATTTGAATAAATACAAACTTTGGTATTACTCTTTTAAATTATAACTTATTCCCATTTTAAAAACAAAAAAAGACCCACTAAAATTCCAAAAGTCAAAGCCATGGGCATCAAACCTAATAATGAGCATTGATATTTAATTCTTTTGTAGTACACTTTAAATTTGTTTTATAAATTAACATGCTAAAGGGAGCTAATTAATTATTTGTTAATTAATTATTTATTAATTTAATTAATAGTTTGTCCCATCCTCCCAACAAAAATGTTTGGTTTTTTTAAAAATAATTTTAGTTTGGTTTGAAGAAAAGTAAAAGTGTTTTGGAAATAAATAATTTTTTTTTTTTTTTTTTTGCTTGCAATTTAGAAAACAATCTACTCAGAAAAAGAAAAAAAACCCACTTGTCAGGGCTTCTAGATTATGGTAGCCCCACTCCCATGGCTAGTGATATTCAGTGTTGGGCTAGTAAATAACTACTATTGCCATGCCAGACAGGGCTTCTAGATTATGGTAGCCCCACTCCCATGGCTAGTGATATTCAGTGTTGGGCTAGTAAATAACTACTATTGCCATGCTCGATGGCTAGTGAAAACAAAAATTGTCAAATGTTGCAGTTAAATAAATCTACTTAGTAAATATGAATATACTGACCCCACTCCAACCCCCAATGTTAGTGGTTTTAAGCTATATATCTCCCTGTTAAGGTGACATATCTGATTATTACTATTATTTAGTAAAATTATATCAACTTAAATTGTGGCTAGTAAATTTTAAAAATTACTGTTTCCATGGCTAGTGAACTTAAAAAGAAATCTAGAAGCCCTGACCTTGAAGTAAATTCCGTAGTTTGAAAAAAAGGTCATTGCCTGTGGGAAGGATTATAGGTTGGTATAATGAGATAAGGCAACAATCATGAGTGTATAATTATCGAAGTGTTTATTAATGAACTGTATTTATTTGTGTAGGTTGGTGTTAAAAGTAAAGCAACTGAGAGTGTCCCTGCAAGTGTGATGAATGTAAGGGAGGTCACTCCGCAAATGACCTTTGAAGAAGTTGTCGGTTCTGTTGGACATTCATTTCTTCAAAATAATCTGAATAAGGTTTGTATAGTATTAGGCTCGCTCTCCATTAAAGGGACATAACCTAGTTTTTAAACACTAACGCATATTTTTGACTATTATAACCGTTTTTGATAACTTAAATCATACTTTACTTAGATTTTATTTTTTAGATTATCAATTTCCATACATTCGAAGTGTCTTTGGTCATCCTGGTGTTTTTAATATCACAAAATGCATTTCTAATATTTTTAAAAACGCACGTGCGTCTGAGAAGTAACAGTTATGGAGTCGAGTTTTAGTCTATTTTTAGAGGGTATTTTACCTTTTCAAAGTCACAGACTCATGTTTCACTCAATTGTAACGTTATCCAAATGTGTTACAGGTTTGTATATTAACTAAACTTAGTGTTAATTTTCACGGGTTGAAACTAGGGTATGTCCCTATAATGTGATTTCACGTGCGATTCTTCGCAGGAGTTTATTGGTATAGTGCAGTATACACTGCATACCTTTTCCGTACACGTTTTTCCACTTTGATAGATGATCTATTTCATTATATAACATTTAGTGAAATAAGTGTTATCAGTCCCTCAGTGACGACAACACATTTTAAAATTTCACTATTTCACTCTAAAATGTGTTATCGTCACTGTAAAAAGTGTTATCTTCACTGTAAGAAAGCCAGGACTATTTTGCTGCTGGCATTTTAAAAATAAAGGTAAACTGCCAAAAGTTATATAATAAATAGAAAGTTCTTGTGACGTTTGCATTTCTATAGACATTACCTGTCCTCAAACAAGTGCACCTCCCCCCCACGCAAGTGGTCTGGTCCGAACATCCCAACAGCCAATGGGATGGCCTAAATTCTTCTACTGCATACTGCTCTCTAGTTCCGGTCACATGACTGTAACTTCCTTCTTTTTCTCTTCGCTAAAGGGTCTGGACGTCCTTTTGCTTGGCTCTGTTTGGAGTCAACTTTTATAAGACCTTTGGTTTTGTATTAGTGTTTGGGTGAAATGTTTTTCACCTTCGTTTTCATTAGCTTTCGTATGTTCTTTTCGCGTATTTCACTTGACTTCCAAGCGTTTAATTACATGAAATGTTGTTTATATTGCCGGTTGTCGTGTCGGACGCCATTTGCAAAATGGCGTCTGTGTTGACTGGCTTTGTGTTTGGGTGAAATGTTTTTCACCTTAATTTTCGTTAGCTTTCGTTAGCTTTCATATGTCTTTCGCGTATTTCGCTTGACTTGCCAAGTGTTAATTACATGAAATGTTGTTATATCGCCGGTTGTCGTGTCGGACGCCATTTGCAAAATGGCGTCTTTATTTACCGGCTTTGTATTTGTGTTATGGTTGGTTTTTCTTTCTTTCACAGATTGAAAAATTACTATTATCATATCTGATAATGTTCAGGCGACTAGTTCGAGCGTGTTACGCTGCAAGAAGTTAGCCGGCGGCGACCCAGGTTGTCGTGTTCGTGTGGCCTCACTTCTAGATGCGACCTTTGTGCGGGCTTGTCTGATGTCGAGTTCGCGGCTTACCTGAAGGTGGTGTCAGCGAGGACCAAGAAGGTGGAATCTTCGAGGACCAAGAAGGTGGAATCTTCGCCTTCGATTGCTGACTCCGTGGCGGAAGAGTTACGTTCAATTCTACCGACCATGCTGGAAGAAACAATGGCGTCAATGGCGACCTTACCTAAATCGGCGAGTTCGGGGTCAGGTCCGGTTCCAGTCCCCTCTTCAGGGGGTGCGGCTTCTTCAGCTCCACCGTTACTTAAGACTTCGGATGACAGGCCTGCGGTCTCTACGCAGCCCTCTAAGAAGCCGGCTCATTCAGATAGACGCTCCACGGATTCCAAGGCTCACCGATCTTCGGCGGGGAAGTCCCCTTCGGCGCATCGGAGCCGGGACCGTAGCCGTTCCACATGACCTGTATGGCTCCCTACGGGTTCCACAGATCGTCAGCGCCAACCTTCAGTTGATGTGGCTTCCAAGGCCTCCGAGGGCTAGACGGGACCATCCACGGTCCGGTTTAACCAGCGGCTTCCATTACGGTACATCGATTGGCCTGTGCTCGAGTTCTACGAGACTTTGGTGATGAAGCGCCTGCGGCATCTGTCATTGAAGAGCCCGACTCTACGGACCATATGACTATGAGGGATTGCTTGGCGGCTGTCTACGACATGTTGCCGTCCTTGCCACATCCAACGACGATGTGGTCATCCGTTCCTTGGTATCCACACGGGACCGCCCACGGTCCGGTTCTCCGGTATCTCCATCGGGCCATGACCAGAGCGACTGGCCTGTTCACGGGTGCTACGTGACTTTCTGATGATGTATCGGTTCATGCGGTGCTGGAAGATCTGGATGCGGCGGACCACTTGTCACTGAGGGATTGTCTGGCTGTCATATCTGATATGCTACCGCCGCTGGCCCATCCACCGGTTTCAGCCAAGAAGGGTCCGGGTTCGATGATCGCCACGGAGGTTCCACCGGCAGATATCGGCATTCGATCGTTGGCTGCCACAGGCCCCCGTCGGTTTACACGGCTACCAGTAACTGGCCCGTGCGTATCGTTGTTCCAGCAAGCAGACGGAGCCCTGTAACGAATTGGAAAATTGCGTCATCGGCTCACCGTTCGGTACCGTCGTCCCGTGATCGATCGAAGTG
Organism: Gigantopelta aegis; assembly: GCF_016097555.1. Lineage (NCBI taxonomy): Eukaryota > Metazoa > Mollusca > Gastropoda > Neomphalida > Peltospiridae > Gigantopelta > Gigantopelta aegis. Next base: position 32,428,090 of record NC_054705.1, on the reverse strand, counting down.
GTGCAGTGTCCAGGGTTCCACCGGCTCCTGCCGGTCCGTGTACATCGTACCGTCCACACCAGTCGGCAGCTGATTCGGCGTTCAGGGTTACACCGGCTCCTGACGGGACCGTCCACGGTCCGTGTTTCCGATGCAGCCAGTACATTGGATCGAAGTGCCTGTGCCAGGTTACTGACCGATTTTCCAGATGATGCGTCGGCACCTTCCGTTATAGAAGATCCGGACGCAGTGACCCACATGGCTGTGACTGTTTGTCTCGCTGCGGTGTATATGCTTTCGTCACTTCACAGTCCACTCGCACCATTCTAGAAGGTTTCCGTTTGAGGACTGATCCGATGTCGGTTTACTTGAGTAGACTTCGTTTGTGCCGTTCCCCATTCGTCACAACGAACGTATCCCGTCTTCAACCTATCCTTCAACGGTGTGACGCCGGCCTTGGATGACGCTGTTTCCGGCGGGACCAGACGTCTTCCTAGAACTTACAGATTGGCACGTCCTGTCGATGGCTTCAGTTCAGCGTACATGTTGTACATGGCGACCATAACTCCTCATGTGCAGGATGCCAGAGGATATGCCTTGTTCTAGCCGTCGACTTTGATGTTGGTCTACCTTATATCTTCCGTGACGTCGATGTGCACTACGATTGCACACTATCGTCAACCGACTTGCCTGAAGCGATCCATTCTTGACTTTCAGCACAAGCCGGTAATCTTGGCAGACCTGTGGTCTACATACGGCTCTTTGCCGTGAAGGGGTCGACGTTACAAGCGTTCCGGGTTGGTGACGAAGAAAGTCTACTGGTCCGGTCACTTGTGTTGAGATCCCGTGCACCGATATTCTCTTGTTCGAGGAAGGTTCAGCGACATTCGGCAGATCGTTCTCTATATCCGGTGGCGATGCAAGACAGTCGCTACTTCCGCTGGTTCCGGAAGTTATCCAGTTGCCATCACGTGGTACGGGGGTTTTACCGTCACCGTTTTCCTATGGTTCATTGCGGCTTATCAACTCACTGACGTTTATTGTTGTTACCGCCAGAGTTCGTGACCGATGCTGTCTAGATGGTCTCTGCTGCTGTTTCGCACCGGGTGGTGTGACGGCCGTGGATTTTAGCCGGTTGCTGTTTTGCGTTGCTTCACTTCCAGGTATATCGGGCATGTAGCGTAGCGAGTTGCTACGCTGTCTTGGCTCTTGCCTGTATCACGGGGTCGCTGTTTCCGATGTCTTGATTCCTGAATCACTCTATTACTGTTTCATGAAGTATCATTGCAAGAGTAATTTTGACGTCGGCGCAACATTTTATGCTTAGAGGTCGCGGTATCCAGTTTGTTTCTGAATCCATGCATTCAGTACAATAACGCAGATTTGCTGATCCGGTTACCAGTCGCCTTGCAGTCCAGTCCCTGTTGGTGGCTGTGGTTTCCAGATGAAGCCGATCTACACATCAACCTGTTGGAGATGTTGTCAGTTACGTCATCTTTCATTGGCGAGAGATGCTGTCAGGCGCCTCTCTCATGGTAGCCACAGACAGTACTACCGCGGTGGCTTATATCAACCGTCAGGGCGGAACCCACTCCAGCAGTCTGCTGCAGTTGACTTATCGTCTCTACAAGCTGGTTGACGAGATTCCGTTGCAACTTCGGGCTCGCCATATTCCAGGGGTTTCCAATGTACTAGTCGACACACTGTCTCGGCCGTCGTCTCCACAGCCGACGGAATGGATGCTCCATCCCGAAGCGTTTCGATGGGTGTGCGACAGACTTTGGACACCAAACATCGATCTCTTCGCCACACGATTCAACCATCAGCTGAGGGTTTACGTGTCTCCGGTGCTGGATCCCGAAGCTCTGGATCTCGACGCCTTGGCCATCAGCTGGGAACAGATGGACGCGTACGCTTTTCCTCCACGAATCCTCCTTCCAAGGGTGCTTCAGAGGTTTCAGCTGTACCATTGTCGCCTGTTACTCATTGCTCCAATGTGGCCATCCAGGATGTGGTATCCAGATCTAATACGTCTTGCCGATCCACATCCTTTACCGCTGCCAGACTGGGATCATCTGTTGCTGCATCCCACGTCAAGACTATACCATCCACGTCCGCAGTTGTTCCAACTGCACGCGTGGACTTTATCGCCAAGAGTTTGAGAAAGAAAGGTTTTTCTTCACAGTCTACGGCGGCCATTTTGAAAGCGCACAGATCATCTACTACTGTGGCTTACAACGTCAGATGGCTTTGCTTTCACCGAGGGTGTGTCCGGCAAAACCTCAAACCTCAGACGATCCAGATATCCAAGTACACCGTTTTCGGCCACCCAGATGGGACTTCGTCTTGCAAGACTTGATGCGGAAGACGGTGTTTTTACTCGGTTTTGCCACGGCTGCCCGTGTCTCAGAACTCCATGCTCTTGATGTAGACTTGGTACGTTTTCACCAAGATCGGCGTGCAGTCAACTTGGGGTTACTCATGAACTTTGTTGCAAAGAATCAGTTACCAGACCAAGCGCCTCGTTCGTATGTTGTGCAGGCCCTCTCCTCTATCGTTGGTCCGGCGGACGTTGAGGACTTGGCGTTGTGCCCTGTCAGAGCCCTGCACCAGTACATCGAGAGGACCAGATCTTTTCGACAACATCGCAAAAGACTTTTCCTTTCCTGTAACCAGAGTCGGTTGAGGGACCTTACCAAGAACACGGTGGCCACCTGGATCCGGTCTTCTATCCTGACCGCCTATCAGAAGGAGGGTTTACCTGCTCCGTCTGCTTCTAATCCGCATGAACTCCGTGCCTTGGCTGCCACGATGTCCCTGCACTGCAACACACCCATTCAGCACATTATCACTGGTTGGTTCTGGGCTACGGACTCCATCTTCGCCAACTATTATCTGATGGATGTCTCCACAGAAGACGTTGAGGGGTTCCATCATCTGGGTCCGGTTGTTGCTGCACAGACTCTGTTGAATACAAGCCGTCCTCGTCGCCGTTGATGTCTGTCTGATTCTGGGCTGCATACCGAGATGTCCATCGAATAGACAGATGAGGATTGCTTAGACTTTTGTTCTTTTGCACAGTTCACGTACTGGTGCCGGAACTTTTGTCTCGATAACCTTTACCCTGCACTGCATGTGGTTATTGGTTGTCGTTATTGAACTAACAGATCTTTGGTGTACTAGACAGAAAACACTCGGGGGTCTTGTTTTGTTCAATGTTCTGACGGATGCACCTCATTAGGTTGTCGCTTGTTATTGAAAAACTATAACACTTCAATACGTGAGGGTTACCTAACACCTGCATCCCTGGTGGCTACGTCTTCCCACCCTGTCAGAACCAGCATGAGATGTGGCTTCCGCCTCCTGGTCCATGTGTTCTAGGAGCCGTACCTGCCACTGCTGACGGATGCCACCATTCTGGTTGTTGTTACTAACATCACCTGCATTGGTCTGTGACGGGCATCCCTAGGATGAGGGCTTACCAAGGTTGGCCTTATTCTTCCACTAGTCAGCCTCTTTCCGGTTGGGGAGTTATCACAAGCATCTACGGATCTCGGCACCCACCACCATCTGTTGAATGCTGCACTTGTTTGAGGACAGGTAATGTCTATAGAAATGGAGAAAACTTGAGTGTTTTCTCTTTTATAGATACATTACCTGTCCTCAAGATTCATCCCGCCCGGGCCTCCCCGCTTCCTGTTCTCCGTGCGATGCGCTCAGGGAAAAAGAAGGAAGTTACAGTCATGTGACCGGAACTAGAGAGCAGTATGCAGTAGAAGAATTTAGGCCATCCCATTGGCTGTTGGGATGTTCGGACCAGACCACTTGCGTGGGGGGGAGGTGCACTTGTTTGAGGACAGGTAATGTATCTATAAAAGAGAAAACACTCAAGTTTTCTCCAATCATATCATTGCAAACATCACTTGATGAGATATGAATCATAGTTGGCAAAAAACATGAAATATCCTCTATTTTCTACATGGTGTTTACTATCTGCTTGTGATAGAATACGATGCTACCAGTCAAATTGTTTGCAGGAACTCTCCTGACCACACCACCATCTATAATTATTTACCACCTGGCATAAAACCAAAAATTTGTTTTGTTTGACGACACTACTAGAGCACATTGTTTATTAATCATCGGCTATTGAATGTCAAACATATGGTCATTTTGAAACAGTCGTACAGAGGAAAACCGTTAAATTTTTTCATTAGTAGCAAGGGATCTTTTATATGCACCATCCGACAGACAGGATAGCACATACCACAGCCTTTGATATGTCAGTTGTGGAGCACTGGCTGGAACGAGAAATAGCCCAATGGGGTCACCGATGGGGATCGATCCTAGACCAACCGTGCATAGAGTGCGCGCTTTACCACTGGGCTATGTCCCTTTCCTGGTATAAAAATGACAGTACTTAGTTTAATACAATATGATTTCATATATAGAAAACAGTTTGTTTTGTTTAACGACACCACTGGAGCACATTGATTCATCGGCTATTGGATGTCAAACATTTGGTAATTCTGACTCGTAGTCATCGTAGGAAACCTGCTACATTTTTCCTAATGCAGCAAGGGATTTTTTTATATGCAGCCTTTGACCAGCTGCGGTGCACTGGATGCAACGAGAAAAAAACTAATCAGCTGAATTGATCCATCGAGGTGGTTCGATCCTGCGACACAAGCACCTCAAGCGAGCACTCAACCGACTGAGCTAAATCCCGCCCCCGATTTCGTACATAATGGCAGACATGTAATTAATATTAATATCAATCTGTTTATTTGGACTTCTGATTATTTCTCAGCATGTTTCACATGTACACAGACCTAACACTTCAAGGCCTACTTAAAACTTGTGATTAGATATTCAAAGGATTGTAGATACATGTAATCTGTGAATGACTGTAAGAGTGATCTAAATTTAACTTCTGAAAGTACACTTGGACCATATCAAATTTTGTATAGTAATCCACTTGCAAAAATGCACATGTGAAAAGGTGCACAATAAATTGCACATGGAATTGAATATAATTGAATATATACATGTAAGCACAAAAATAAAATATAAACAACAATTTTTTTTTAGGTAGTACAGTTGAATCCCGTTGGCTTGAACCCCGTCAGTGCTCGAGAAAGTGTTCAACCCAACGGGTCGTTCAACCCAACCATTTGGTGAACAATGTATAAGTGTACATGTAACTCGGAACTTTGTTTTTGGTTTTAGAGATTCTACTGTATATATTTTTTACTATCTGTACATTTGTAATTTATGGTTCCTTTTTGTTGCAGGAGAGTTACATTGAACATGTCGATCCCACAGAAGAAGTGTTTCCTGGCCTGGAAAAAAACATAGAAAATCTCCAATCTTGGGAATGGATATTTGGAAATACTCCTAAATTTTCAATTTTCAGACATTTCTCTAATCACAGTAATGGAACCGTTTACAATTTGAAAATAAATATGATAATCAACAAAGGACGGATAGAACAGATTACCATAGATCTTTATTTGGGAAAGGAACAGTGTAGAACTATGGTAACCGAAACAGACAGTATTTGTGCGAAATTGATGGGCTTGAGGTATATTTCGGAGGAGGTGGTATCAGTGTTGTGTCAGATTGAGGGCATGGGGGAGAAGACATCTTTCAGTGAAGTGAACGACGTTCTGATATGGATATTAACTTGCATCAGGCAATGTTTTTGATTAATGATCATTAAAGATCAGCTATACCATGATTTTAGTTACGTTAATAATACTTAATGTTTTTTTTTCTTTCTTTGTATGCTTTGTATATATGGATTAATTTTTATTTTATTTTATGGGTGATGGGTGTGTGAATTATTGCCTCAAAAGTATCGTTTAACGACACCACTAAAGCACATTGATTTATTAATCATCGGCTATTGGATGTCAAACATTTGGTAATTTTTACATATAGACAGAGAGGAAATAAGGAAATGTTTTATTTAACGACGCACTCAACACATTTTCTTTACGGTTATATGGCGTCAGACATATGGTTAAGGACTACACAGATATTGAGAAAGGAAACCTGCTGTCGCCACTTCATGAACTACTCTTTTCGATTAGCAGCAAGGGATCTTTTATATGCACCATCCCACAAACAGGATAGCACATACCATGACCTTTGATATACCAGTCGTGGTGCACTGGCTGGAACGAGAAATAGCCCATTGGACCCACCAACGGAGATCGATCCCAAACCGACAGCACATCAAGCGAGCGCTTTACCACTGGCCTACGTCCCGCCCCCAATTATTAAAGATAAGCTATACCATGATTTTAGTTCTTTCTTTGGACATGTATGCTTAGTTTACATGGTTCCATCCTGTCTGTAAGTGCATAACACGATCGGTGGGGGTTGGGGGATATTAGATCAAGTACAGCTGCCCTGTCCCTGGGATTAGAGGGTGGAAGTTTATTTTGTTTAATGACACAACTAGAGCACATTGATTTCTTAATCGTCGACTGTTTATGCTTAGTGTACATGGTTTAATTTTAAAATTTTATTTTATGGGTGATTGGGGTGGGAAAATTATTATTATACGTCTCAAAATGCCTCAACCCCTACCCCCACTGATTCAATTCTAGAACAGTGTTGCATAAATAGTAGTCACAAGATGCACTCGTTTGATGCAGTCGGTTTGGGATCGCTGCTCGTCAGTGGGCCCATTGGGCTATTTCTCGTTCCAGCCAGTGCACCACGACTGGTACGTCAAAGTGTGGTATGTGCTATCCTGTCTGTCAAATGGTGCATATAAAAGATTTGTTGCTACTAATGAAAAAATGTAGTGGGTTTCCTAGAAGACGATATGTCAAAATTATCAAATATTTTACATCCCATGTTTAATAAATTAATGTGCTCTAGTGGTGTCGTTAAACAAAACAGATTTTAAACAAATTGTTTCCTATGTTGGTAAAGTATTGTACAATGTGACGAGTTATGCTTGTCAATGCCACACCCACACTAACCCATAATCATGTGGTTAAAGTTTGTTTTGTGTAACAACACCACTAGAGCACATTGATGTATTAATTATGTGCTATTGAATGTCAAACATTTAGTAATTTTGACAAACAGTCTTAGAGAGGAAACCTGCTATATGTTTCCATTAGAAGCAAAGGATCTTTTATATGCACCATCCAACAGACAGGGTAGCACATACCACAGCCTTTGATATACATCCTGCCCCAATCATGTGTTTATGTTTGTGCAGTAATACATTTTAAACCTTAAAGGGACATTCCTGAGTTTGCTGCAATTTTTAAGATGTTATCGACTAACAGACTTCTTAACGATTGTAATTACATATCAAATATATTTTTCTGCATAAAATATTAGTCGCTGTATATTAAACATGTTTCTGATCATTCTAATATTTGTACTAGATTAAATTTCATTTTATTTCCTAAATATTGTTTTTCGTACGTACAAAAGTATTTGAAGACAATATTCAAGTAGGGCTTCTTACAAATATTAAGACGACCAAAAAAAAAAATTGAATATACAGACACTGATATTCTAAACAAGAAAATATATTTAATAAGTAAGTTTTATCGTAAAAATATTTTATTAGTCGGAAACATCTTACAATGCAGCAAACACAGGAATGTTCCTTTAAACTGATAGAGGACCATAATCCATATGCCAGACCCCGAAATTTAACGAATTGGTATCACCTGGTCGGGCGAATTCTCATGGCGGTTTTTGATTTTTGATTAGCTCTATGTCTGTAGTTAATGAATTAGGATGATAAACGTTTGTAAGAAATAGCTTTTTGGTGGACATAGCCAAACAAATTGGCACTCAAAATGTGTATATGAAACCCATCTACACACTGATATATAATACACACAAATTGGCACTCAGAATGTGTATATGAAACCCCTCTACACACTGATCTATAATACACACAAATTGGCAACTAATATGTGTATATGAAACCCCTCTACACACTGATCTATAATACACACAAATTGGCACTCAAAATGTGTATATGAAACCCCTCTACACACTGATCTATAATACACACACATTGGCACTCAAAATGTGTATATGAAACCCCTCTACACACTGATCTATAATACACACACATTGGCACTCAAAATGTGTATATGAAACCCCTCTACACACTGATCTATAATACACACAAATTGGCACTCAAAATGTGTATATGAATCCCTCTACACCTCTACACACTGGCATCTATGAAATACACACTGATCATAATGGCACTCAAAATGTGTATATGAAACCCCTCTACACACTGATCTATAATACACACACATTGGCACTCAAAATGTGTATATGAAACCCCTCTACACACTGATCTATAATACACACAAATTGGCACTCAAAATGTGTATATGAAACCCCTCTACACACTGATCTATAATACACACACATTGGCACTCAAAATGTGTATATGAAACCCCTCTACACACTGATCTATAATACACACAAATTGGCACTCAAAATGTGTATATGAAACTCCTCTACACACTGATCTATAATACACACACACATTGGCACTCAAAATGTGTATATGAAACCCCTCTACACACTGATCTATAATACACACAAATTGGCACTCAAAATGTGTATATGAAATCCCTCTACACACTGATATATAATACACACAAATTGGCACTCAAAATGTTTATATGAAACCCTCTACACACTGATATATAATACATACAAATTGGCACTCAAAATATTTATATGAAACCCCTCTACACACTGATATATAATACATACAAATTGGTGTAATAGTTAGGTTACCAGAGGTCAAGTTAAGGTCATGACATTGTGTTGATTTTAAAAATCCCGACACCTTGGCATTAATGGTACTACTGCTTCATGTATGAGGGGCATATTTCATCTCAGCTGCCTAGAATGTGAACGATGAATAATTAAATAATAACAGAATAACAGAAAGTCATTTTAACAAAACTAACATAAAAGTGTGAAAAACCCATAATTACTTTGCAGGCAGTCAACAGATCCTTACACACAACCAGTAACAATTTGAAAATATTTCACCATTTCAGAAATGTTTTATTTAACGACGCACTCAACACATTTTATTTACGGTTATATGGCGTCAGACATATGGTTAAGGACCACACAGATTTTGAGAGGAAACCCGCTGTCGCCACTACATGGGCTACTCTTTCCGATTAGCAGCAAGGTATCTTTTATTTGCACTTCCCACAGACAGGATAGCACAAACCATGGCCTTTGTTGAACCAGTTATGGATCACTGGTCGGTGCAAGTGGTTTACTCCTACCCATTGAGCCTTGCGGAGCACTCACTCAGGGTTTGGAGTCGATATCTGGATTAAAAATCCCATGCCTCGACTGGGATCCGAACCCAGTACCTACCAGTCTGTAGACCGATGGCCTAACCACGACGCCACCAAGGCCCTTATTTACAGAATGAGGTGTTGAGACTAAATGTGTTGGACATTCAGCATAGAAGTATGAAAAACTATTTGTTATTTACTGGTTTTTCTGAACTATAGGATGAGAATGTTGAAATGGTCTTTGAAAATTTCATAAAGGAAAAGCTGGAAATTGAAGAAGAAATTATCGTCCAAAATGCACACCGAATACGCCCACGCACGATAGTTGCATGTTTCCAGTGGTACAAACAGAAAGAGTAAAGCTACATCCTAACCGGACGCGAACGATGCGTGCGATTATTTGTAGAAATCATTGATTTCCATTGCCGTATCCTAACCGCACGCGTGCGACGCGACAGATTTAAAATAATCGCTCGCATCGCTCGCGGCCAGTCAGAATACAGCTTCAGTACGCTCGGCTGCTGCGTTGAAACTGCACGACAACAGCGTATGGCGTGAACAAGCAATACCCAAAGGAGATGGCAGATCGGAGACGTGAACTCTTCCCGATTTTACGTCAAGCCATGGCTGATGGGCAGTATTCAAAATTAGTGAAAGATAAACTGTTTATTAATGGTGTATGTTTTTACCGACAACCAAACACTAACCAATCAGCCCCACTACCCCAACACCATACCCACCCAGTTATCACAGTCAGTATGCCTCTCACCCCAACATGTATTCTACCCAGACCAGGCGCGGATTCAGGACTTTTTAATAGACGGGGCCCAAAACCTGTTGTAGTTTTTGAAAATAGAATTTAAAGGTCCTTTACAGGTGGACGGGATGACTTTGCATTTTTGTGTATTCTGTAATATATATTGTTTCACCAAAAATAGCCGGGAAGGGCCCCTTGGGTCCCGGCACCTGAATCCGCGCCTGCATGCAGACCTCGATATCCAAGCCAATACCGTCTTTACACATTTGGACCCCTACGGCTATCAACACCCACCGCCACCCACAACCGCCGAACATGAGTCAACACACATATTTTTGTCGAACAAAACTTTTCAATTTTTTTCTTTCCGTCCGCCGTTAAACTATGGAACAACACATCAGCTGATATTAGGCATTCTTCATCAGTAAATGGATTTAAAATTCAAATTAAACAATTTGATCCGATTATACCATCTTACTTTTATACTGGTAATAGAATGCAGCAGATATTATTACATAGCCGACTCCGTTTGGGTAATAGTAACTTAAATGGTCATCAATTCTCATGATACGTCAGTGACAATCCATCTTGTGCTCGTGGGCACCTAATTGAACACGCTGAACACTTCTTACGCTTTTGTCCACTATACAACATACTAGTAGTTAAAAATACCAATTTGTCAGATTACCATAATCTTAATTGTAATAGTTTACAATATTTAATGACCCAAATCTTTGACTCCTAGAAGATAATGCTATATTCAACTCTGTCCAGAACTTCATTATAAATAGCAAATGTTTTGAGATTAATTAACCAATCGCATTCGTTCTCTCTCTTTTGACATCTAATTCTGAATAATGTAAAATTGTTAAAGGTGATGACCTCTTCATCGTCGTTACCTTTTCTTCCTTTACCCTTTCTTCTTTCTATTTCCTTCTTTGTTAGTAAATTTGGAACAAGTTATAATCATGTTTTATTTTACTGCTTGTAATATATTCAAATTGTAAAATATTGGGAGAGGTCATAATATAGGCTAACGCCTGTTGGCCGATCCCCAGACGGCTACTTTTTATGAACGGCAATAAATATGGTTTAAACCACATTTAGAGTTGTCAAACCTTCCTCCAGCCAATATGTATGTGTGTGTGTATGTATGTGTATGTGTGTGTGTATGTGTGTGTACGTCTGTGTGTGCGTCTGTGTGTGTGTGTGTGCATGTGTGTGTCTGTGTGTGTATATATGTGTGTGTGTCTGTGTGTGTGTGTGTGTATTTCGTGAGTAACATGATGATTATGGCCAAACAGTCGCATCTGAGCTGAGCTTTAGTAAACCAGTCTTGGAGTAGCAGACCTGTTTTGAGCGATGTACGAAGGTTGTATATTGTCCAGTAAAGGTTTTCCACTGTGTCAAGTAACCTTGTGCTTGAAAAAGTACTCGACTTTTGTGCAGAACTATGGTAGTCATAGACGCTACCCCCTTATTTTTTTCTCATTCACTTTAAGGCTGAGAGGTGGTAGTATTTATATCCGTGGTGTTTCTGTCGATTGATACGCTGCAGGTAGGAATTTTACCCAGACATATTACTATTGTTGTCTATGGGATTTGATTTAGTAGTATACTCTACAGAGATGCAAAAAGACCGTGCAGTGTATATCTTGGTTTTTTTTTTTTTTTTTTTTTTTTTTTTACAGCATATGTCAATAATCGATATCATGGATACGTCCACCACCCCACTCCCCTCCCCTCACCTCCCCTCTTCCTAACCCGCTACTACACAATACAGTTAACTACGATCCTGGCTGTTGTCAGTTGTAATGTTATCTAAAATGCATCTATCTGCGTATTCTTTCAAGTGGAAGTTAATTATGAGCCGCTGAGTACCAAGTGTTAAAGCGAATATGTATGATGGTATCGATGTCATGGCTGATGTCAGGTGATGCAAGTGGTAACGAAATGTGACACCTCTTTCTGTATGAACAACCAACAGGATGCTACGTGAAACCAAAAATATTAAAGGTACTTTAAACTAATTTGAGCAATATTTCTATAAAATATATTTACGTTCCTTGCCAGAAACCAGTCTGTGTTTATAACGGGAGTGAGATCTATAATTAGTGTTGAGGGCGTTAGTCAAGCGAATAAGGTGCAGGCCCGTAGCCAGGATTTTGAGGGGGGGGGGGGGGGGGGGCTTAGGGTTGGGGTTAGGGGGTTCGGAGGCATATTGGAAAAAAAAGCCACCGGTGAGGGGGGTCGACCGGGGTGGGGAGGTGGGGGGGGGGGGCGTGTGGGGGGGTTGGGGGGGGGTGGCAGGGGTGAGCACAATTTGTTAACCTGAGACCTTTTTCTATCATTATCATCTCAAAATTAGTTGTAATCCATGTTAACATGCGCAGAGATTTGTTTTAAACCTAGCCCGAGTACTCTGACTGTAAGAGAGCTAGACGGGCAGTTGGACATAAAGACCGTATTTATGTCCAAATGTCCGTCTAGCTCTCTTACAGTCAGAGTACTCGGGCTATTTGCAACCCTATATATAGCTGTTTGGCAGTAATGCTAATATGAATAAATGTTATTAACCGGTCATTTTCGGTTAATTCGGGCAAAAGTCAGCCTGCCCCCCTCCCCCCTACAAAAACGGAAGTCCTTACGCCTATGAAGAGGACGAGATCTATAGAAATAGTTATACCTATTCTTAAAGGTACTTCATCCTCAAAATATCTAACCAATAATTTTATAAAATACTTTGGAGTTCTTTGCTTAAAATATCAATCTGCGTACATCCGTATGCGTATTCAAATGTCCATTTCTTTACGGAAGTTGCAATTTGAATTCACTTTATTTCCGTTTGCCTCACGGCACATAAGAACAAAACGATATACAATACACAATGTTAAAGAAAATCGTTAACTGTATACATAAACTATAAAACCAATTTGCAATAAGACATTATATAACGATAACATCGCAAAATATAACAAGATGTTTGCAATTTAGTTAAAAACTGCGTACTGACACATACCATATACTAGTTAATACCTTAATATAAATCCTAAAATATATACTGGTCAAAATAAGTAGGGAATATTCAAATATAACACAATATAACAGAGATGTATTAATATTTATTGCAATAATAATTAATGGTAAAACACAAGCACTCACGTAAAAAGGGATTGGCATTAAAGATTCTAGCCAGGATAGTGAGGTACGTCCGGAGGTGCTTGTCAGTTTGACATTTTCAATATTTGCACCAGTGACGGGTAAAACACCCGCGGTTCACCAAGCACGCTCGAATCCGACGTGGCGTGCTCCTGATTAAAAGTCCATTAACATGTTGAGGGATCCTATCTCAGTTCTCTTGGAGAGCGGCGCCTAATTCTGCTTGCCACATATAGAGTCTTTAAAACGTTTATTGTTTCTTGTATTACCGTCTGTACTGCTAATTAACGGATGTGTGCTTCACAGTTGACTATAAATCAACTTTTGACATGTCGGCTCTTTCAGAAAAAAATGCACCTTTAATGTATTAAATTAACTGTTCTCAACAAGTTTATTTTCTTTTTCCATTTAGTTATTTAATTCCTACTTCATGCGGTGTATTGTCATAGTAAGTGAATCTACAAATATCAAGCGTAGCCTGCCCAGAGGCAATTAGATGCCTTGCAGTGTCATACTTTCTTAATTGATGCACAGTAGAGATGTCGGGACTGAATGGGTACTAGTATCCCTGAAGGTGTGATGGTCGGTTATTTGCTGCATCTTATCGCTGTTGTTAAAATAGTCATTTTATATAATAGTAACCATTTACTGTGGTCGGTGTGAGATCGATGCCCATCGGTGGCCCCATTGCGCTATTTCTCGTTCCAGCCAGTGCATCACGACTGGCATATCAAAGGCCGTGGTATGTACTACCCTGTCTGTGGGATGGTGCATATAAAAGATCCCTTGCTGCTAATCAAACAGAGTAGCCCATGAAGTGGCGACAGCGGGTTTCCTCTCTCAATATCTGTATGGTCCTTAACCATATGTCTGACGCCATATAACCGTATAAACATTTCTTTCTTTCTTTCTTTCATCTCATATGATAATGTGTTGTCAAAGGGACATTCCTGAGTTTGCTGCATTGTAAGGTGTTTCCGACTAGTAAAATATTTCTACGATTAAACTTACATATTAAATATATTTTCTTGTTTAGAATATCAGTGTCTGTATATTCAATGTGTTTCCGGTCGTCTTAATATTTGTAAGAAGCCCAAACTGGATTTTGTCTTCATATAATTTCGTACGTACGAAAACAAAAATTTTAGGAAATAAAATGAACTGTAACCTAGTACACAATTGATTAGAATCCGATCGTAATTGTTAAAAAGTCTGTTAGTCGATAACATCTTAAAAATTGCAGCAAACTCAGGAATGTCTCTTTAAAAAAAATTAAAATTAGTTTCCGGCATACTTCGTAATTCACCCGAATCATTTTGTATACCCTCGGCATAATCCCGAATGTTTTCAAATTCTTTTCAAATCACTGGCATGATTTTTCAAGTAAGGTTTGATTTGTCGAATGAAAGGTCAACTGGCATTAGCTCCAAAAGATGCACATAAAAGTGTAGTTCTCAAGTAAATCCGGCACGATATTTATTATTGTGAATTGCTGTGGCCGTAACGTTTATCCATTGGATAGAATTTTCCATTTGCAATCACGATTTAATAAAATCAGGCATATGTGCTTTATTTAAGAGCCTCAACACGTACAACAACATATTTTAATAAATTTTAGACAAAAATATTAAGTACAATACCTTTGGTAACCTTTCCAGGATTAGATGTTTGAAAACACATTTAAACAATTGAAAGCTATTTTTATCCTGGCACATCGTGCGGAATGAAAATTTTGCGGAACGAGAATTATTCGTATGAAGCATTTTTACGTACAACCAGTAAAAAGAAATATTGCGGAACTGAATGGAATTGATTATTAAAAAATTTTTGTTTCTACATATGTGCTTTGTGTGGGGTTGCATTATAAATAATATTATCACATTAAAGTTTTGGGGTGTATTATTCTTTTTTATTATTATTAAAAAAATAATGATTGTTAGTACAGGTCATTACTTATTTTAAGGGCCTTCATTTATTTAAAATTATTATTTCCTTTAGTAATTGTTTTTAAATATTATTATTACAGGCCATTGCTTACATGTGTTTTTTTTTCTTCTTTTTTTTCTCTTCTTTTTTGTTTTAATTTCATTTCTTTTTTTTAGCTATAATTACTGGTCATTAGTTATTTTAGGAGTTTTATTCAGTTAAATTTAATTGTTATTATTAATTTATTATCAATTAATTGATTTTTAAAAAATATTATTCATTAATTAGTTTATTTATTTATTATTATAAAACGTGATATTCCATTAAATATCGTGGAATAAACTCGTGAACCCGAGACGAATAATAATAAAAATAATCCGATTCCACCAAAGTTTTCAATCACATTTCAAATCATGGCCGGCATCGAGATTTTTTCAAGAAAATTAAGGTTTGACTGTTGTCGAATGAAAGGTCGGGAACTACAGTAAGGCATTGGTACATCTCATATTTCGCCACGAAATAATTAATTCCATGGTTGTATCGATTCCGCCTGAAATCTGGGCGGAAACTGCACGCTTGTTTTTGCTGTTAGATGTAAACATCGGGTCCAATAAATGTCAAAAGTGGAGCTAACCCTTTTTAATTAGATTGAACGTCAGCAAAGCTGGGTGCGAGATCCGTTTATTGATATAACATTTTAACAACTCTACAAACGAACGACTGGGACATGCTAGTGTGATATAGGGAACAGCTGCGCAGGAGTGTTTCACAAACTGCGTATAAATCGAGGAGTTCGGCTAATGATGAGTACAGTGTTTGTTAGCTTCTATCACTATAACGCTGACGCTACAAGAGGAAGGGAGATGACTCTAGGCGTATTACTCACCCTGTTGAGTCTATTTATACAAGGTGTTCCAGGCACGGACGAGAAACGATACTTGGGAGGTATGGTTACATAGACATAATACCATCGCTTGTAATATATTCTATAGAGGCTATTTCATGGGTTTTTGTCGAAAAAAGCACACCATTGAATGGTCTATTTAAAAAAAAATTAAAAAAAAATTAACATTTTCTAATTTTTCACAATATCTTTCGCTATCGAAAACACGTAACATTATGATATAATTATTTCTAGTTCATCAAGATAAACGTCTCCGGCACGATATTTATTACTGTGATGTTTATTGCTGTGCCGTAACGTTTATTCATTGGATCGGATTTTCCGTTTGCAATCACGATTGAATAAAATCAGGGATATGTGCTTTATTTAAGAGCCTCAACACATACAACAACATATTTTAATAAATTTTAGACTAAAATATTAATTACAATACCTTTGGTAACCTTTCCAGGATTAGAAGTTTGAAGATGACACATTTTCACATTTAAAAGTTATTTTTATCCTGGCACATCGAAAATGCGAAATGAAAATATGGCGGAACAACAATTATTCGTATCAAACATTTTACGTACAGCCAATAAAAAGAAATATTTCGGAACTGAATGGAACTGATTATTCATTTTGTTATTTTTGTTTCTATATATATGCTTTGTGTGGGTTGCATTATATGCATTATTAATATTTATGCCATTATTTTTTATTTTTTATTTTATTATTATTATTTTTATTTTTAAAGAGTTGACGGAGTACTATTTATGTTACAAAAGCAGCGGCTTTTTCCGCGTGCAACTATGATAAATTCACCAAATTTTGGTCAATTTGTCACAATATATTTAAAACCTAGATTGTATTTCTTCTCTTCTTTTTTTGATACTTATTATGTCCTTAGTCTCCTTTTGATTTTTTCATACATGTATGTCTGATTGTCAGTCATATATATTCGATCTTAGCTAAATATCTCTTTTGCTACTTCGGTTTTTTTTTCATGTGGATCTTTTTATCATATGTACTGTATACATCTGTGTGTGGATATCATGTCAATAAAAATGGGAATAATAATTTTAAAAAATATATATTATTTTTATTTTAAAAAAATAATTATTGTCAGTACAGATCATTACTTATTTTAAGGCTTTCATTTATTTACTTTTTTAAAACTTATTATTTCCTTTAGAATTGTTCTTAATATTATTATTACAGGCCATTAGTTACATGTGTTTCAGACGTTTTTCTCGTTTTCTTTTTTCTAAATCTGTGTTTAATTATTATTGCAGGTCATTAGTTATTTTAAGGGTTTTATTTATTTATTTATTATTAATTTTTGCTCTTTTTTGTTTTAATTTTTTTTAAAGTTATATTTACTGATTATTAGAACATAATTATTTCAAGGTTTTTTATTCAGTTTTATATTATTATAAATATTTCTTAATTAACCTGCACAACCCCCAACCTAAAACATATTTGATTATAATAGTGTGAGTGTGTGGTGTGTGGTGTGTGTGGAAAAAAATTATACATGAAAAAAGCACGTTTTCATTTAGTTAACAATTAAACTAATTTATTATTATTGTTATAATTATTATTAAATCAATAATTTATTTATTGTTATTTATTTATTTATTTATTATAATTACTAATATTATTCAGTAATTTATTATTATATTATTATATATCAATTAAGTATTAATTAATTTTATGATATTATTTAGTTTTTATTATTAATAATATTAATTAATTAGTTTATTTATTATTTATTTTATATTATTATTGTTATTAAACGTGATATTCCATTAAATATCGTATATTGTGGAAGACACTCGTGAACCTGAGACGAATAATTGTAAAAAATAATCCTATTCCGCCAACAGTTTTCAATCATATTTTTAATGTGCTTATAATGGCTGGCGGGAATATTAGAGATTTTGTTCGTAACTGGAAATTGGATTAATGCAGGATTACTATTTGGACAAACTGTCTATTTATGCGTAAAACGTAACTCGGGAAGTTTTCTGTATACAGTAAGTGTTTATGTTTATTGGTACATCTCATATTTCGCCACGAAATAATTAATTCCATGGTTGTATCGATTCCGCCAGAAATCTGGGCGAAAAACGCACGCTTGTTTTTGCTGTTAAACTTGTAAACATCGGAGGTCCAATAAATGTCAAAATGTTAAAAAACTGACCGTAGATGTTTACCTTGGTGAACTAAATTATTTCTTCAGATGGAATTTTTCCAGAAAATTCACTTCACCATAGACTTTTTAAAAAATAATTTGAATAAAATTATCTTTATTAAATTTTAATTATTAAATTAACATTTATTTAATAATACTGCTGTGCAAACATATCTGACAAAGCGATCCTCAACCCCCCCCCCCAAAAAAAAAACAACAAAAAAAAAACAACAACAACAACAACCCCACACACAAAAACAAACAAACAAAAACAACAACCCCAAAACGAAACCAATCGAACGCCGTTAAATTCTCACTT
This sequence comes from Gigantopelta aegis, assembly GCF_016097555.1. Lineage (NCBI taxonomy): Eukaryota > Metazoa > Mollusca > Gastropoda > Neomphalida > Peltospiridae > Gigantopelta > Gigantopelta aegis. The sequence continues at coordinate 32,409,538 of NC_054705.1, read as the reverse complement.
ACACTCAATGAGAGTACATTGTGTCATCATTATTTAGCTTCCTATTCAATTCGTTTTAGATATTTTATCGTATTTGCACTTCATATCCGTGGGGGTTTTTTGTTTGTTTTTTTAATTTTTATTTATTTTTATTTTTTATAGGTACTGTTTAAAATACTTCGTTTTTTTTTTTCAAATACAATCGGATGCATTGGTAATCATGAAACTTTCATTGCGTTTCGACTTATTTTCGTGCTTATATCTAATTAAGGTTCAAGCACGCTGTCCTGGGCAAGAACCTCGGCTATCTGGGATTGTTTGTCCAGGTTTGAGGGGTGGTAGTATTTATATCCATGGTGTTTATGTTAATTAAAAAACTGACTGTAGCAGTTTTAGCAACATGTGTTAGTATTGTCGTCTATTGAATTTGATTTGGTGGTATACACCCTATGAGGACCTTGAGGTGTTGTTGTTGTTTCTTTTGTTTTGTTTTTTTGTATCACATATCACGGTGAAAATTCGTACGCCAAAGCTACATTTGAAAACTGATTTCCCTGTGACGAATAATTAATTGTTGTTGAAAAAGACGATTAAATTTCTTTTAACGTGGATTTATTTTAGGTTAATTAAGAAATAAAATCCGAAACTCGTGTTCGTTTCATGACATTTATCTAAAAACTCGTTGTTTAAAACCGTATCCAATTCGCTTTTGTTTATTAGAAATGTTTTGAAACAACTCCCAGTAAGATAGATAATATGTAATAGTCTTTCATGTTCTCCCTTTCAAAGGAGCACCAGCACCGACAGACTGTGCAGACATAAAGATCTTAGGTAAAACAAACAATGGAGTGTACACAGTTTATCCACGTGACGGGAAGGATCCAATCAGCGTGTATTGTGACCTAACCTCTGATGGCGGAGGATGGTTGGTAAGCGTGTGCGCCTATGTATATATATATTTAAAAAAGTAAGAAGCCTCCTTTAAAGGTCATATATCCCTCTTTGATTCAAATTTTCACACGCACATAAAACCACTAACAGAAACAGAGTTAAAGCTGTAACTAAAATAATAAATAATATACTTAAGTCTATATAAGAAAAGGACCTACAAATAAAGTAACGTAAGATAAAACATCAAGCCATCGAGAAATGAGTAAAACTCAGCTAAAAAACTGCAGAACAAACTACTGGTCAAAGATTAAAAGTAAGGTAACACTAAACCTACCATATGATTGAGGTAAAAGAAGTGTGGGGAGGTGGAATAGAATATAATATGCATATAATTAAGGATAAACCATGAATAAAACAAAGAACAAAATAATAATGAACGAATAAATAGATAAACCAATGGCAAACACAATCTGAATACATCAAAGGAATTTACCTGGATAATGTACAACTAAGAAAGACGAAAAGTTACTTAAGTATATGTGTAAAAAATATAAGAAAAACAATATAAATAAAATAAAAAAAACCTTACTAATATTAGGCCTAAATATAACGTAACATTAGATAAAAAAATAATTACTAAGCTAGCTCAGCGAATAATAATAATATATATTTATTTAAATTTAATAAAATAATCTTAAAACATAAAAAAGAACTTACTTTAAAACTAAGCTAAAAGAAGTCAAACCATCCTGCATGAATGCGAGGTAAACAAGCCGCGAAGCTGAGAATGTAGGAGTGAGTAAATATAGGCCGTGTTATGTGCTACCCTCATTTCCATCACGGACGACCCCCTCTTCCACCCACCCCAAACTTTTTCCTGCCCTGGACGGATATACCGGAGAAAGTTGACACATGCGCACATAGCAGGCGTGTGCTACAACAACTTGTTCTGATCTGACCTGACCTGGCCTGTGTTATTCTGTCTGTGGGATGGTGCACAGGCTATAAAGGATCCCTTGCTACTAATGGAAAAATGTAGTGGGTTTCTTCTCTGAGACTATATGTCAAATTACCAAATGTTTGACATCCAATAGCCAATTATTAATAAATCAATGTGCTCTAGTGGTGTCATTAAACAAAACAAACTTTAACTGTAAAAAAAACAACCTGATAATTAATAACACAATGGTTTATAAATGTAATAATACAAAGCTGTTATCGTTTTTGCCAGGCTAGGGTATACAAGAGGGACTAAATACGAGAAACAAGATAATAAGTATAAATAAATAAATAAAGAAAGAAAAGAAAGAAAGAAAGAAGAAAGAATTAATTTTAAAAAGTAATAATAATAAATAATAATATAGAAATAAAATAGAAATGAAACAGAAAGGAATTTGACAGACATAAACATTAACTCTACTAACTCACATACAGATGTACGTACATGTATTACCGTTACAAAATATTTATATTTCATATAAAATATGTTAATTTTTAAATTATTATTAATTTCCTGTGCAGTGTTACAAAGATTTGAAATGCTGTGATCCTATTTTACTTGTGTTTCATATTTATATTTATTCATTGTTGGCGGTGGGTGTAAGAAAAATATAAATAAATAAATAAATATATATTGTAAATCATAAAATATTAGCGATCTTAAAATAAGTGACATATTAGCGACATACAATTTTAGCGAGGTCATCATATGAAAAACTGAAAAACGAATAAGCTTAAGTTATACGATCAGCTGGAAGAATGTTTTTGATGAATCTTGACGTTATGTAGTTTACAGACATTTGTAATTTGGTAAACAAAAATGGCAGCAATGTGCATGCTAACTTACTATTGTTATTCGCTATTCTTTTGGTTTATATTAATCAATAGTATGTAATCATTGTTGTGTCTTCAGTTAATCACAGACAAAACAATCGCACAAAAGCTTTAGGGAACAGTCCGTGGTATGTCTCTTTAACTTTAGCGTCATGAAATATTAGCGTCTTGTATGACCTCGCTAAATTTGCTTACATTTTATGCTCGCTAACATTTCATGATTTTCAGTAACCAAATACATAAATTATCAAGTTATGGGTTTTTTTAAAGAGAGAATGGTACATGGATCAATTAGTAAAGAATTTATTGATACCTTTGATGGTGAAGTGCATATGTTTTTCATCAATGTATCTTTGTTTAATTTCACATTCAAAACTTGTAATGTCTAGATGTCTCTTTTGGACTTTGTATCGATATATAAAATATTTCGCTGAAAGCAACAGGAAATACAGAAACGGACAGTCATTTTATTATATTATCTATTTTGTATACGTGTCCTATTTCGATATATACGTGTAGATGTTTTATTTTTCTATTTATTTTAGGTGTTTCAACGTAGGGAAGACGGATCTGAAAACTTCTATCGGAATTGGGAAGACTATCTGATTGGTTTCGGTCATTTGTCCAAAGAATTTTGGTTGGGTAATCTTTTCATATGTTTAGTTCTGTATTTTCACATAATGAGAAATATGATTGTCGAAGAATGAACGAATGAACGAATCTTTAACGACACCCCAGCGCGAAAAATACATCGGCTATTGGGTGTCAAACTATGGTAAAGTCAAAACATGAAGTGATTTTCAACATCAATACAAAAATTCAAGAGACAAATAAAAACGCAGTGTAAAGAACTGTGCAAAAATGCAAATATCACATATAGATAATATTAAAATTTAGAACAGAAGTCAGTATCACGTAGAAACTGTAATATAAGTTCTGGATGGAATCGAAATGATTCCATCACATTGCTTTGGCTAAATATATCTGTTTTAGTTTCTGTCAGATTCTTACACTCCACCAAAATATGACGTACGGTCAGAAGACACGGACAGTGCTAACACTGAGGTGGAGGATCTTTCTTCAAGATAAATTAATGGGTCAAGTAGGTATGACGTATGTGAGTACAACACAAGCATATTTAATCCTCCCTGCACTGCCTATAGGATGACTACCACTCTCCCAAGACTGGCTTGGTATCATGAAACTTGTTCGCAACCGCACCGCCCCAATCATGTTGCCAAGTCGAAAAGATAAATTGGTTGATACTATGTTTAAAATCAATATAAGGTACACCAAACCTAGCATGAGGGAAATCCAAAGCAGACTTGGCCTCTGAATCCGACTTTTTATTGACCTTGATGCAAATATGGCTGGGAACCCATCAAAACACAACATCTTTATTGGCAATGGATAAAAAACACAGACTTTCGTATCACCATCCCAATTCAGGGATGATCCAGTTTCATATTGCGAAAAGCTTGGAGACACGAAAGTGAGCCGGTAAAAATAATAAAGTTGGATGCAATCGAATCCTTGATTTCTTCTAAGGCTTTTATGACTGCCTAAAGTTCAGTTCTAAAGATTGATGCCGAGTCAGGCAAACTCGTGGAAAGTATTGTGTCTGATGGAGAAACTGTAGCACAAGCCACATAATTCCCATCCTGTGATCCGTCTGTATAAACAGGAATGTTATCACGGTATTAGTCTTAAATTTCCATGAAAAATTGCTTGTACACAACAGCATCTGTACGATCTTTCTTCAGATGCGCAAGATCAAACACAATTTTAAGTGGTGAAATACACCAAGGTGGTAAAAAAAAATATGAAGGAGTTTCCGAAGTGTCTTCTAAATCAATGTTGGAAATTGACAAAAACAAACACCTCCCCCCACCCCCAACCCCACACACACACACTGAATTCGAATACCAAATGTACGAGTAACATTTGGCCTTGCATCAAACAACTTCATATATTTGTTATCAAACACCGCATTATATGTAGGATGTTTCGGTAGTCATTTAATCTTGGTAGCATACTGCAAAGAAAGCTATGTACGTCTAGCACCCAAACAAGGTTCGTGTGCATTAACTAAAAGCTTTCCACAGGAGATGTTCTAAATGCACTAAGACAAAGTCCCTGGGATTTCCAAGACTTGGGCAGTCCCAAAGGGTTCAAATGAAGCATAGCCAGTGTTTTGCAACATTCATTCACGAGAAAAAAATAAATTCCTCAGCATTACATGACGTAATAATTAAATTCCCGTTACATCTTTTACAATATAACATCATCCCATTGGTCCAGACGAAGCAACGTGAGTTTGTTCATTGCCCGATGTACATAAAATTACGTCATTTTATACGGGCAAGTTGTCTTATTGAGCATTATTGTTTATGGACTAAAAATAATTCAAAATAAAGTATGAAATTTCAGTGTTATTCTTAGCAAATATGATTCTAATTTAATTATAAGTATTGTCTGTTATTCCTTTTACGTTCATCTGGGTATAAACAAACAAAAAAATCATCTGCAAACTTATGTGAGAACGGCTTCGCCGATTCACACAGGCTGCGGATGATTTTTTGTTGTTGTTGTTCATACCTCGATGAAATAACAGACAATCCTTAAATGTAAGTGACGTCATTGCATAACGGCATTGTTTTTACAGCATCCCGCACTACTTACAATTTCTTGCTTCGAATATATCTGTATAATCAATGCACTTATTCTTCCAACAGCCAAACGAAACTTTAAATAATTCGGACAAATAATAGTTCATTCCATATGTATTTATCCGTAGAATGATGTATATTTAAAATATACTTTGTTTGTTTGTTTGTTTTGTTTTGTTTTAAAGCAGGTGTATTGTGTGTGTGTGTGTGTGTGTGTGTGTGTTGGGGGAGGGTTACAAACGGAAGTATTGCTAGGGCTGAAATCTCAGGATAGTCCCTTTAAACGTTTCAGGCAATGAAAACATCCATCGTCTGACCCACCAAAGACCGTATCAACTAAGGGTGGGCCTGGAAGATTGGCATGGAAATAAGAAGTATGCTATCTACGACTACTTCTCTATTGGTCCCGTTACCGACTACTACCGTCTGTTTGTTATTGGTTACAGCGGTGATGCGGGTACGTCACGTGACCTTTGTATTTACCATTGTTTGTTGAAAAAATTAATTCAGGCGGGGGCCCCAAGGGGTCCGGTCCAACTATTTTTGGTGAAACAATATATATTACAGAATACACATTATCTCGTCCACCTGTCAAGGACCTTTAAATTCTATTTTCAAAAATAACATCGGGTTTTGGGCCCCAGCTATTAAAAAATCCTGGATCCGCGCCTGATATTATTCAGCATTAGACAAAATATATTTGAAAATCACCAACAAAAGGAATGTTTTCTGGCAAAAAAAATAAAATATATATATATATATATATACAGTGTATATATATATATATATTAAACTAATTTTTTTTAGGTTTGATAAGATTTGATCTGGGTGATAAATATTGCTGGGTCTCTGTTTCAGGGGACAGTTTTTCACGTCACCATGGATCCCAGTTCAGTGCTAAAAATCTCGATAAAGATGTAGATTCCAGAGACTGTGCCAAGATTTATGATGGAGCGTGGTGGTATGAGAACTGCCATTTTTCTAACCTTAACGCCCTCTACCTGAAGGGAAATCACACCTCCTTTGCCAACGGTGTAAACTGGGAAGCGTTTAAAGGTTACCGTTATTCATTGAAGAAAACGGAAATGAAAATCCGACCAATGAAGCGTTTTCTGATAGAATAAGAAAGCAAACAACAAGATGCAATTCCGACTGTTGTTTCACGTCATACAGAATAAAGAAAACAGAGACAAATGCTGCTAAACAGTAACTCGTAGGAAAATTAAAAGGACAACCAAATTAAATATCTTGAGATAATAAAATGTAATGAAGAATATGATGTGTTCTTTGTGTTGTTTTTCAGTGTACACTAGTCCATGTTAAACAAGACAGATGTAATGTGTAAGATTTCATAATGTGAAATTAGTGTGAGATATTATTGCTTTAAGTGGACAGGAATAAAAACAGGTTTCATGTGAAGGTTTCATAATGTGAAATTAGTACGAGCTAATATTGCTGTAAGTCGACAGGAACAGAGTCAGGTTACGTTTTCGTTCGTAACACCCAACCTTAGTTTCTCATTTTGTACGACGTTTATGTCGAGCTATGGTTAGCTCGAATGTTCGGGATGTGCCGCTATCAGGAGAGGTTTTCTTGTATACGTACTGTGTACGTTTCTTTAGACAATGAACTCGGCAGAAATGAAAATGTAACAATTACACATGCATCAGCATTAGTAATCACTATAATTAGGGTTCTATTTTACGTCTGTAGCCATGCCAACATTTTGTTTCAGTGCATTTCAAGTCAGCCACATTTTGTACTTGCCTATAGTTATCTACATTTAGTTTATGTTTTCCAGTCACCAAATAAAATTAGGTCAGATAATATCAACGTATATCTATCAACATAATGCTACGTTATCGGTCTTATTACCAAATGTTCCAAATGTCAGTAAATTAATTCCCATCTGTTTTAGTGGTTACACTCCAAGGGTTATCCCTCTACTCAAAATTTAAATCTTTTCATTCGAGTTTTAAAATAATTATTTCTTAAAGGGTTGTGTATGTTTTAAATAATAACATAAGTGTGAGTGCGAATAATTTTTACATGCTCATACCACTAGAGTTTCGAGCATGTCCGTCCCGGGGCCTGTCTCTGGATAGCCAGGGGCTTGCCCAGGGACAGAAAAAAATTAAGCGGACAATTTTGAAATTTACATCCAAAAATTAAATAGTGGGCCTTTAAAATTTTGATGCGCATCTCTAATTAATATAATTAATAAAGAATATTCTACTCATTAAATTTGGTCATTAGATTAGATCGGGTGGTCAAAAAGAAATTAGATAAGATCGGTGGCCTGACTCGGGATGGAGGGTTGGGGGGGGGGGGGTGGGGGGGGTTAGAGTTGAAAATGGGCAGAATTTTGAAAATAGCAATTAGTAAAAAATTTTAATAGAATTAAAAAAAAGAAAGAAAAAAGTTACAAGCCAAAAATAAAAAGAATTGACTGCTCGGTCGAATATTTATATAATTTGGAGCATTTAAGAAGGACAGTCCAAAAATAAATAAGAGAAAGAAGTAAGGATCGGACTATTTAATAATATTAAAAAAAGAAAGTAATTTCGACATAAACATTTGAACGAAGGTCTAAAAGTTTAAAGTCCGATCTATATGTCCACGTGAGTGGCCTCGTTAATGCCGTTAGGGTGCACATCTTGTAGGGACGAGATGGGTTGCATCACGTCAAGAAAACCCCTAGATTGACAGTCAATAGATGTTGAAGGTGTAGTGCTGTGCTGAAATACAGATCTTGAGAAGCCGGATCCGTTTGAACGAGAGAGAATCAGACTAGGGTATAGTCCAGTCGTCATGGGTTGGTTTAGTGGTGCGGACGGGCCCGACTCCGGAGGATACGAGATGGTATCACAATAAAACAAAGTAAAGTCTAGAAAAGAGTAGTAGGAGCCGACCCCGCTTCCTATTTCTTCTTAGAGTGTGGTGGTCAATCTTCCAGTGCTGCTAGGACAGGCTCGGACTAAACGCGAACAACCGTGGCGTTCTCCAGAATGGCCGTCATACGAGTCACGAAAAAAAGAAAGTCAACATAGTCAGACGGAGAAATGACGTGGAGGCAAGGAATCTCGCTAAAAAAGAATCCAACCTGCTGGTGCAGACTGTCGAAACGAGAAGCGTTCCAGCGTTCAATCAGTTCCAATGGCCGCATACATCCCAGTAGAAAACTTCACTTTGCTGACAAAAAACAACGAAGTGAAGGATTCCCAAGTCGAGCCGCAAAAGTACGTGCAGTGTGCACAAGCGAAAGAAACACGTCTTACCGCGTCGAGCTCCAGACTGGGAATGTAATAACATAATAAATGTTCTTTAAGAAATTTTTTCCAACTGCTTGCGGTTAGAGTGATTTCCCCTTTTAGTTCACTTGGTAGAAAACTGCTCTCACACACAGACGGGCCCAACCTCTCCTTCCTTATCTACCCAATCTACCTTTGCCTCTTCTCCTTCCGTTTCAACGTTGGACCTCTTCACATTTTATGTGACACCATCGTTGGATTCTTAATATTTGTGAAGGCTGCTGCAAGTGGACGGTACGGTACGGCGGTTGGATCCGCCGGGGATCTGGGTAATGGGGGGGGGGGGGGGGGGGGGGTGTGGAGCTCAGTAGATGTAGGGTGGCTATAGGGCGTCGGCGGGTTCGGCCGTAGGTTTGGTTTAGGTCTGTTCTGGGGTCCCATCCCCGCCCTCTCCCAGTTGCCCTGATGGATTATACTCAAGTTCCAAGATTTCAAGATTTCAAGATTTATTAAACAACACTCAGACACATTACAATGTGTAACAAGAGGACATTTTCAAATACATAATTGACATACATGACAAGAACAGGCGTCAACATAGAAGTATCTATAATTAACAGAACACAAGATATGCAAAAAAAATAGCTAAAATATGCGGAGAAACGTCAGTTCACAAGACAAGATAATCTTTTAATAAATATAGCTAGGTTTTTTAATAGTGGTGCATTACATACTGACAGCATACCTTTCATTTTAAAAACGCTAGGATTAATTCTATAATATTGTTTTATATATTTTCTTCTAATAGTTTCAATATTATCATTTTTACAATTAAATAAATAATGGTATTCATCTCCAATATCGGTATTACAAAGTTTGCATATTCTATTTTCTCTAGGAACGTTAAACCATCTGCCTGTTTCGATTGGTAATCTTAAATTTGACGTACGCAATTTAGTTATCCAACATCTATTTTGGTATGATAATCTCGACAAATAGGTTTCGAAATAAAATTCTGTTTTAAATAATGTATAAAATTGACCCCTAGAAGAGTTTGTAATTTCCGAGAACCGCTGTTGTATAAACTGATCACAGAGGTTTTGTTTTAATTCTTGTTTATACGATTTGAAATCATTATTTTGATTGGTATAGATGTACCCCATTCCCGATTTATCGAAAATACTTTTTATGAATTTCAACCATTTAAATTGATTTCCTTCACCACTGTTTAAAGAGAACATTAATTTATATAAAATACTACTAAGTTTATTTTCGTCTTTAACCAGTTTGGTTTAGGTCTGTTCTGGGATCCCACCCCCGCCCTCTCCCAGTTGCCCTGATGGATCATACTCAAGTTCCGGATATGAGCAGTTATCCTTCTTTAATTACCCAATAAATAAACCTGTATGGCTCGGGCCCAACCTCTCCTTCTTTCTTCCAGGGCTTACATTTCTCTTAATTGTAATTTATACTTTATTAATTTTATCTTTTTGAACTGCCCGCTCTAAAATTGGCGTCTAAAATATTAAATTAAAAAAATTATTTAGGGTTATATTGTTATTTATTTTTGGACTTGCGCTTTTAAATTTAATTATTATTAAGGTTTAAAAATCTAAACTGTCCCTTAGTATTCTGTCCTGGACCAAGCCATTGACTATCCAGAGACTTGGTCCGCGACAGACATACCTTAGTGGTAAATGGGCATGTTATAAATACTCACACACATTCACGCACAGAGAATTCGAACCCCTCAGACAACGCAGTTTTGTCATATTGGAGCTGAAATATGGACGAGATGTTCTGTGCCCCATCAAGATAATGCTTAACAGCTAGTATACAAAAGCTAACTTGTCTGTAGGAACTTACACATAAAATATCTGTTACAGAATACGTATTGTAGGTTGCTCCTCAAATTGTTCACATAAATTGTCACAATTACGTGGTTACAATCGCAGATTTATTGACGTGCCGAGGTGGCCTTTTTTCGTACAGATAACTCTTTGTTTTCTTTATTCGTAATTACTTTGGCGAGTTGTCTTTCCTGTTGAAATGTCGGGCGAGATGTAGATTGGTATCAGAACGATCGCCTGACTTGTAACATTTCACAGGATCGATCGTCGTCGGTGAAGGTATCCAGTTAAACACGACTTGTTACAAACTTTTCCATTTCAACTTAGTTTCATGCTTATATCCAATTCAGACCCAAGCACGCTGTCCTCGGCACACACCTGGGCTGTCTGTCCAGGACAGTGGGTTAATTGTTCGCAGCCCGGTATCGGCTCCCACCCAGAGCGAGTCTTAACGATTCAGTGGGTAGGTACTTGCCCATATCAAAATGCATGATATGAATTAATAATACACAGATAACAAGAAAAAAACCCCACCTCAGCCACCAACAAATTATCTGCCCGAGTCTAAACAGCTGGAGTCTATTAATATTATCTGTTGTATAATTATTGTTGCATAAATATAAATAAATAAATAATGATATCATTCTGTTTCATCTCTGTTGTAGGTATAACTAGTTTCTGTATGTTTTTGTTTTTCCTGGCAACATTTACCCAATATAGATAGTATTTGTTTTTATTGTATTGAATTGTATTGTGTTGTGTTGTGTTATATTGTTTTGTATTGTGTCAAAGAAGAAATATTTCGACAATAACATTTTGTTGCATATTTCTAGAAACACTGTTTCTAATGTCTGAAGTTAGTGTTACAAAGAAAACAAATAAATTGAAAACCAGCGGATTACACTTCCAACCCTCCATTAATAAAACCACAAAGCAAACTATAACAAATTAGAAAAAAACAGAACAAGAAATAGAGATTCAAAAAGCATCATGCGTATTCTACTTTTAAAGGGACATTCCTGAGTTTGTTGCAATGTTTAAGATGTTATCGACTAACAGAGACTTTTTAACGATTGTAATTACATATCAAATATATTTCTCTGCATAAAATATTAGTGGCTGCATATTAAACATATTGCTGATCGTTTTAATATTTGTACTGGGTTAAATTTCATTTTATTTCCTAATTTTTTTTTTTTTTTTCTTACGTACGAAATTATTTGAAGACGAAATCCAGATTGTGCTTCTTACAAATATTAACATATTTAATATGTAAGTTTAATCGTAGAAATATCAGAAAATCAGGAATGTCCCTTTAAAAGGGAATGGGATCAAACAGAACAAACTGCATTTACGTTTTGTTTATAGGGCGGACACATTCAATACACACACACACACACACACACACACACATCACGACTGGTATATCAAATGCCTTGGTATGTGCTATCCATTCTGTGGGATGGTGCATATAAAATAAAATGTCGGTAAAAAACTAATGCAAAGGTAGTAGAGCATTTTATCGTAGATTTTAGGTAATGTCCCTATTGCATGTCCGTTGTCAATTGGAAATCTAGATCTTTTAGATTCGACTGCTTTATTTAACGGTGTAATTAAATGCGTTTTAGTACCCTGAAAAGATCCATATATTCAATATTTTTAAAAATAAACTTCAACTTGTAGCATGCATTGTCCTTATTTTGTTAAATATCTTGCATAACATCGATTGACGGCCTTATTATGATAACGTGGTAAGAAAATGTTCATGATTCTCATGAATTCTATAACAATTATCTCTAGTGTATTATTTGTTTAGTGGTAAACTTTTGTTAACAGCTATTAGCAGTTAACTGTCTGTCCATAGAGGCGTGAAGGGCGGCCTCTGTTAGTGCTCGTAGCGGTTAACTGTCTGCCCCTAGAGGCGTGAAGGGCGGCCTCTGTTAGTGCTCGTAGCGGTCAACTGTCTGCCTCTAGAGGCGGAAAGGCGGCCTCTGTTAGTGCTCGTAGCGGTCAACTGTCTGCCCCTAGAGGCGGAAAGGCGGCTCGTAGCGGTCAACTGTCTGCCCCTAGAGGCGGGAAGGCGGCCTCTGTTAGTGCTCGTAGCGGTCAACTGTCTGCCCCTAGAGGAGGAAAGGCGGCCTCTGTTAGTGCTCGTAGCGGTCAACTGTCTGCCCCTAGAGGCGGAAAGGCGGCCTCTGTTAGTGCTCGTAGCGGTCAACTGTCTGCCCCTAGAGGCGGAAAGGCGGCCTCTGTTAGTGCTCGTAGCGGTCACCTGTCTGCCCCTAGAGGCGGAAAGGCGGCCTCTGTTAGTGCTCGTAGCGGTCAACGGTCTGCCCCTAGAGGCGGAAAGGCGGCCTCTGTTAGTGCTCGTAGCGGTCAACTGTCTGCCCCTAGAGGCGGAAAGGCGGCCTCTGTTAGTGCTCGTAGCGGTCAACGGTCTGCCCCTAGAGGCGGAAAGGCGGCCTCTGTTAGTGCTCGTAGCGGTCAACGGTCTGCCCCTAGAGGCGGAAAGGCGGCCTCTGTTAGTGCTCGTAGCGGTCACCTGTCTGCCCCTAGAGGCGGAAAGGCGGCCTCTGTTAGTGCTCGTAGCGGTCAACTGTCTGCCCCTAGAGGCGGAAAGGCGGCTTCTGTTAGTGCTAGTAGCAATTAATAATGTAGCAGCTAACATTAGGCGGATCGGGTGCAACTAGACAAAGAGGGTTCATGTTGAAGCCCAAGATGTCCCAATTCTAAAAATTATGTACCAAAGCGTCCCAAAATGTTCCAACTGCTAACTGGTGTGTTGAAGTTTGTTTTGTTTAACGACACCACTAGAGCACATTGATTTATTAATCATCGGCTATTGGATGTCAAACATTTGGTAATTTGTACATTAGTAACACGGGATATTTTAAATAGGAAACTTCCGCTAACTTTGCTTGAACATAACTTGATGAAAACAAACCGGGGGAATAATTGTTATATATGCGTTTAAAGAGTGTTCCATGATGCATCGTTTGGTGCGAAAATTATGGCCATAGATTAACAGAAACTGGGAGAAATTTTGACCAAGTGTGGTAGGGGGTTAAACAAAACAAACCCCACTTAATAACGGGTATGACCACCTCTTGAATTGACAACTGCAGTGCATCGCAGGCGCATAGAATTGACTAAAGTGTTGATTTCTGCCTGTGGAATATTGTTCCATTCCTGAATGAGCGCTTGACAAAGTTCGTTGACGTTAGCGGGTGGGTTGGGACGACGCCTCAATCGTCTGTCCAGACTCTTCCAGACATGCTCGATGGGGTTGAGATCAGGACTTTTAGCGGGCCAGTCATCAATGAAATCAATGTTATTTGGCCAAAGAAAATTTAGTGTCTCTAGCTGTATGAGAGGTGGCATTATCATGCTGAAAAATCGAGATGTTGGCGATGTTATGAAACAGAGGAATGACGTGATGAGCGAGAATGTCATCGCGGTAACGTTGAGCATTTAAATTGCCATCAATGACGACTAGTGGTGAACGATAACCATGGGCAATGGCTGCCCAGACGATGACAGAAACCCCACCCCCGAAACGATCTCGTTCAAGAACACAACAGTCAGCATAGCGTTCATTTCTCCTACGGTAGACGCGCACCCTGCCATGACTACGTTGTAAAGAAAATCTGGATTCATCCGAAAAAAGAACGATATTCCAGCGTCGCCATATCCAACGAGTGTGTACACGTGCCCAATTAAGACGATTTAGACGATGACGTTGCGTTAAAACGCATCCGACGTAAGGACGTCGTGCATGTAAACCGGTGTGTTAGCAGCAGTAGCAGTGGCAGTTTGGAATCGATTGCGCAAATGCGTGTTCATGATATAGCGGTCTGCACCACGCGTTGTAACACGTGGACGTCCACGACGTGGCAAGTCGTTGGTGGTTCCTGTCGTTCGAAATCTTACGCGAAGATTTCGTATCACTCGACTAGAACTCCCAACATGCCTTGCAACGTCTTCTGTCGACATGCCAGCATCAAACATGCCAATCGGCCGTTCGCGTAAATTATTGGGTATTCTTGGCATACTAAAACTGTTACAATGTTAAAAAACGTTTTTTTTTTTACAAATTTTGAAGCGTTTTCGTTCACTTGACAACAATGTCAGTAAGACAAGTAAAACAAATTGACCGAATACTACACGGGACATGTCGAACCATGCATGCGCGTGCAAATTGAATTTCACGTTGTCGACGATTAACAGTGCTAAACTAATTGATAAAATTCATGAATCCTGATAATACAGCTCAAGGCTAATACTACCTATATAATTTTATTACACAATGAATTCTTTAACACAATAAATACTATATGTACAAATCGGAAGTTTCTTTTTTTTTGTTCAGTATATATGCACCAACCCACAGAAAGAATAGCACATACCAAGGCATTTCATATACCAGTCGTGATGTGTGTGTGTGTGTGTGTGTGTGTGTGTGTGTGTATTTGTGTGAGATAGATTTTAGTTCTGCCATCATTTGGATTCAACTTCAAATGAAAAAGGGTCCAAATCCAGGGGGTGGGTCCATCTTCTACTCAACATAAAAATCATTCTTGATTCCTCCCAAAGTGATTTCTTGCCAATTGTCTCTTATTTTGTCATTTTGTTAATTTTCAAATTTTGTTTTGTTTAACGACACCACTAGGTGATAATCCTGACACGTAGTCATCAGAGGAAACCCGCTACATTTTTTTAATGCAGCCAGAGATATTTTATATCCACAAAGATATTGAGAAAGGAAACCCGCTATCGCTACTTCATGGGCTACTATTTTCGATTAGCAGCAATGGATATTTTATATGTACTTTCCCACAGACAGAATAGCACATACCACGGCCTTTGATATACCAGTCGTGATGCAATGGCTGGAACGGGGATCGATCCCAGACCGAGTGCGCATCGAGCGAGCGCTTACCACTGAGTTACGTCCCGCCCCTACGGGGATTGAT